>NW_006239686.1:68002-90399 GCF_000226075.1 Solanum tuberosum | reverse complement strand
GCTGATTCATCAACTAATTTTTTGTATGTTTTTTCAAAAATATTTTAGTTGCTAATTTGTTATAATTTATAAAAATCATTAACGTCATTTTCGAATAACTTATAGTATTGTTAACTTTCAATAATATATATTGTTCCATCTATTCAAATTCATGTGTCACCAATAGAATTTCAAGAGTCAACAAAAAATTTTCTAAAAAAAATATATTTTAATTATGATTTATAGTACTTTTAAATATAACGTATAGTGTGTTTGTAGGCTCTTATTAGATTGAAAAAATATTTTAAATTAGTAATTATTGTAATTAATAGTGTATATTACGTAATTTTCAAATTTGTAATAAATTTTTTTAAATATTAAGTCTAATAATTTATAGTATCTTAAATGTAATCTTTGAATACACATAAATTAAAAAAAGAAATAAGACAAATAAATTATAAATTGAATAATTGACATTTTCAAATATTAATTTACCACAAAATGAAAGTGAAGGAAGAAGTTGTGAGGCAGAAATAAAGAGAAGGGAATGGAATTAGTGAGGTGGGGTCCATATCCATTAAAAGAGATTGAAATAAATGCATGGCAAATTGAAAAGGTGTCAAATAGACAGGAAAACGGCCCACATGCATTGAATTAGTTGGCAGCCATTGAGTGGGTCACTAATACACGTGGGAGCGTTTGCATTTCACGCTTTTGGCTCCGAAAATCGTGTGTTTATTTATTTAAAGGTAGGATAGTTAAAGTGCCTATTTGTGCATTATGAAAGTTGGAGGTCAAAGTTAAAATTTGAAGCCAAGTTTAGGGGCTAATATATGTATTATGCCTTTCCCTTGTCATAAAAAAATATATAATAAAATACCCACAACAAAAATCAAGAATTCATGATAAGAGAGTAAGTAAAACTTTCGAATGTAGTAAACCTTGGGATTGAAAACTTAATTGAACCTTGCTAACTAAAATTTAGATGTAGGGCGTGAGAAAAAACTCGTTCACTCACTCTGATAATCTTACATACCTTAAGCGCTCTAAATTCTTGAGAATCTTTGGAGAAAAGGATACATTAACTCTAACTAGTTTTATTTCTTACTCTAACCATGCCTGAGCACACTGCAAATCTACCCAGCTGCTGGATTAGAAGAGGTGGAAGTAAGAGCCAGAAGAGATGGTGGAAAATCATTCCACATTGCATCTTGTGGACTGTGTGGAGAGAGAGAAATAACAGACGTTTTGGAGATAAGTCCAATTCCATTCATAGAGTCAAATGGAATTGTATTGTATCTTTATTTTTTTGGTGTAAACAAGTAAACATAGAGGAATTAGAGCTTGTAGATCTGTTAGGCTCTCTGTAAGTAGTTTCTCCCTTTTATTGTTTGTTTTGTTCCCTTTTGAAGGTCTCCAGCATATAGGATATGCTGAGGAATACAACATTACCAGTTTCAAAAAAAAAAACTAGTTTTAAACTAATTTCAACAACTAAATAACATTATTTTAAATTATAAATTAAACTAGGGGTTAATTCAATTTTATTTGAACTTATTTCAACAACTAAACTACATTAACTCTAACTGGTTTTAAACTAATTCAAACAACTAAATCCGCCAACTAAACCACATTATTTTAAATGATAGGGGTTCATTAAATTTTATTTGAACAACTAAACTACATTAACTCTAACAAGTTTTAAACTAATTCAAATAACTAAATCCACCAACTAAACCACATTATTTTAAACGGAAAAGGCTCAAAAATACCCCTAAACTATCAGAAATGGCTCAAATTTACCCTTAAACTATATTTCGGCTCAAAACTATCATTCCCGTCAAAGTATTGGGTCATACTTACCCTTCTAGTTAACAAAAGTATATTAAGTGTCACGTGGACGCCACATAAGCGCCAAACATTTCTCACTTCCACGTAGACTAATAAGATCCCTAATATCTAATTTTCCCCTCATTTCTCCATTTCCCTTAGAAACGATTTCACCCCCACCCCTTTCCCCTCATTTCGTAAGAAACAATTTCACAGATTTCTTCATATTTCTTCATTTCGCGGCTGAGTTTCGAAGTTGACATAGATTATGAAACAATGTCGGAATCTTCACTTGAAAAATCGTATGCAAGAAGATGTCATTGTGGTCTCAATGTTTTCTTTAAATTCCCAAACTGATTTTCTCGAGTACATGATTCCATTTCTTGATATTAAGTCTTGATCTTATTTATAACATGTTGAGACTGAATAATATGGTATTGTAATCTGCCTGCAGAGGCTACCAGAAGGCCTTTGTCAAAGCTTCACGTGAAAGACCTTTGACTAAAAGCATATACTTGATGGAAATTCAGTCATTAAGGGAATTTGGATGAAAAGGTTTGGGAAGCTTTCTTCAAACCTAAGATTACTCCAAAATTGGATGAGATCTTATAATAAACTTTTGAGGATTTTTTTTTTTGAAAAAAATTGCTTAGAGAAATATGACAGTGGTAATTAGCACATTTTACAGAAGGAAGTATTAGTCTATTCCTTAAGAAGAGGAGTCATGGCTTTCAAAACTGACTTGGAACTTTCACTAACAATATGTAAATCATACCCGAAACCTGACAGACAATTCTTCCAAGGTTAAGATGATCAAGCCGTCAAATTTAAAGCATTGAGACCACAATGACATCTTCTTGCATATGATTTTTCAAGTGAAGATTCCGACATTGTTTCGAAATCTATGTCAACTTCGAAACCCAGCCGCGAAATGAAGAAATTTGTGAAATCATTTCTTACGAAATGAGGGGAAAGGGGTGGGGTGAAATCGTTTCTAAGGGAAATGGAGAAATGAGGGGAAAATGGGTGAAATCGTATCTCAAGAGAAATGAGGGGAAAATTAGATATTAGTGATCTTATTAGTCTATGTGAAAGTGGAAAATGTTTGGCCCTTATGTGGCGTCCACGTGGCACTTAACATACTTCTGTTAACTAGAAGGGTAAGTGTGACCCAATACTTTGATGGGGAGGGTAGTTTTGAGCCGGAATATAGTTTAAGGGTAAATCTGAGCTATTTCCGATAGTTTAGGGGTATTTTTGAGCCTTTCCCGTATTTTAAATAATAAATCAAACTAGGGTTCGTTAAATTTTATTTGAATTAATTTCAACAACTAAACTACATTAACTCTAACTAGCTTTAAACTAATTCCAACAACTAAATTCACCAATTAAACCACATTATTTCAAATAATAAATTTAAGGGTTAAGTGAAATTTATTTGAACTAATTTCAACAACTAAACTAAATTATTAGCTCTAACTAATTTTGAATTAATTCCAACAACTAAATCCACCAACTAAACCACATTATTTCAAATAATAAATTTAAGGGTTAATGAAATTTTATTTGAACTAATTTCAACAACTAAACTACATTATTAGCTCTAACTAATTTTGAATTAATTCCAACAACTAAATCCACCAACTAAACCACATTATTTCAAATAACTAATCAAATTAGGGGTTAATTAAACTTTATTTGAATTTATTTCAACAACTAAACCACCTTACTGCTAAACTAGTTTCAAACTAATTCCAACAACTAAACCACATTATTAGAAATAACTAATCAAACATTATTTGAACTTATTTCAACAACTAAACCACCTTAATGCTAAACTAGTTTTAAACTAATTTCAACAACTAAATTCACCAACTAAACCACATTATTTCAAATAATAAATTAAACTAGGGGTAATTAAACTTTATTTAAACATATTTCAACAACTAAACATGCTAAACTAGCTTTAAATTAATTCGAACAACTAAGTCCACCAACTAAACCACATTATTTCAAATAACTAATCAAACTAGGGGTGAATTAAACTTTATTTGAACAACTAAACCACCTTAATGCTAAACTAGTTTTAAACTAATTCCAACAACTAAATTCACCAACTAAACCACATTATTTCAAATAGTAAATTAAACTTTAAACTTTATTTGAACTTATTTAAACAACTAAACCACCTTAATGCGAAACTAGTTTTAAACTAATTCCAACAACTAAATATCTTGCAAGAAAATCAATTTTGTCATCAATAGGATCAACTAGTGTTGGTACTTATGCTTAACAAATATATTATTTCTAAATTTAAAGCTAAGTGTCAACACTAGATGGACACAAATCGATCTTGCAAGAAAATCAATTTTGTCATCAATAGGATCAACTAGTGTTGGTACTCATGCTTAACAAATATATTATTTCTAAATTTAAAGCTAAGTGTCAACACTAGATGGACACAAATCGATCTTGCAAGAAAATCAATTTTGTCATCAATAGGATCAACTAGTGTTGGTACTTATGCTTAACAAATATATTATTTCTAAATTTAAAGCTAAGTGTCAACACTAGATGGACACAAATCGATCTTGCAAGAAAATCAATTTTGTCATCAATAGGATCAACTAGTGTTGGTACTTATGCTTAACAAACACCTTATCCCCAAATTTAAAGCTAAGTGTCAATACTAGATTGACACAAATCGATCTTGCAAAAAAGTCAATTTTGTCATCAATAGGATCAACTAGTGTTGGTACTTATGCTTAACAAACACATTATCCCCTAAATTTTAAAACTAAGTGTCAACACTAGATGGAGACAAATCGATCTTGCAAGAAAATCAATTTTGTCATCAATAGGATCTACTAGGGCTGGTACTTATGCTTAACAAACACCTTATCTCTAAATTTAAAGTTAAGTGTCAACACTAGATGGACACAAGTCGATCTAACAAGAAAATTAATTTTGTTATCACTAGGATCAACTAGTGTTGATACTTATGCTTAACAAACACAATATCATCAAATAAAAGTTAAGTGTCAACACTAGATGGACACAAATCGATCTTATAACAAAACCAAATTTGTCATCTATAGAATCAACTAGTGTTGTCACTTATGCTAAACAAACACATTATCACTACACTATAAAAATTCAAGCAAACCCTAAACAAAATGCAAGTGTTGTACATTGAATAAAACAAATCTAATATATACAATAATTAAACTTTTGGAGGAAAAAATACCTCGACTTTTTTTAATTAGGGATGGAGATGGAAGGGTTGGCGGTAGTTGGCTCGACGGCATCGAAGATTGGAACCTTTAATTAAATTGTACCCCTGCACTTTAAATTTTGTACACCAAATTTGGTACATTCTATAGTTGTTGAATTTTTTCTTTAAAAAACTACTTTAACAACAGATAGGTAGCACAAACGGCTTATAGAACACATAAAAAGTTATACTCTTATAAATCACAAAATGCCATAGTTCAATTTGATACATTTTCTTGAGAAAAAAAAAGAGCCAAGAGAAGATTAAAGGCTTTCGGTACAAATTCAAATTTAGTTATATATGGAGGGCCAATTGAGATAAGAAGTACTTTATTGAAAGCCGTTATAACTTTGTGTATTGTGTGAAGTGTGGATGCTCAGATATGGAGGGCCAAAAGGTGTTGGGATATAGGTTAGCTAAGTCTAGAGTGAAAGTGGGCTAGTCGTTTCGACGATTGGATGATTCGAACTCACCAGCTCACTCTCCGATGAATTCGCCTTTGGTCACGACTTAAACTAAAAAAATTATTTCGCTTTGTTCTTGTTGTTTATAATAAGAGGGGGGAAAACGTTCCTCTGTTATAGTGAGAGAAAATTATCAAAAGGGTCCTTAAGCACTAGTGAAAGAAGAAATCTTGGAGCTAGACAAATGGTCCCAACCTTCGTTAAGCACTAGAGCTACATAAACTGTTTTGCAACCAAGCAAATCATCAAAAATTGCATCACTTCTCTGCCACTGTTAAGGGTAGAAATTTAACATCTGTAGCCTTAGTCCCTGTTAGTTATCATTGTATGTTACCCTTACAACAACATCAAGTAGCATAGGTATTTCACCTTGAATGTCATCTGCTTTGAAAAAAAAATTCGAAGCCTAGAGTCTATAGAAAATAGTCTATCTACCTTCTCAAACTCCACTTATGAAACAACAAACAAGACATGAATGTGCTAAGAAGTAACCAGATGTGCTAGTAAAATGTTCACCAGATTTTCCATAGATTATAAGCACTTGATATGCTCAATTTACACTACGAATTTTCAGTAAATGAATCAAACAGCCATGAAAAAACAGTAAACTTACTGATCTCAGGATGTCGATATTTTAAAAAATTAAATATCTTTAATAAATATTGACATCGAGAGATCAATATTGTTTAAATTAAATAATAATGTAAATATACCGACCACTTGAGGTCGGTGTTTCTTAATTTATTTTAATATACCGACCTCTTGAGGTCGGTGTTTCTTAATTTATTTTAATATACCGATCTCAAGAGGTCGGTTATATATATATATGACCTCCTAATTAAATAATTCAAATATATTGATCAACAGAGGTTTATCAATATCAAATTTAATATATAAATCTCCAAATAGATTAGTGTTGACACCTAATTTTGATCCTCCACAATGTATATTAATCATCGAGATTCTTTAAATTTCAAACGATTTGAAATAATTGATTTTATAAAATTTGTAATGTTTTTCAAGTTATTTTAAATTAGTTTAGTCAGTTTTTATAATCTTAAAATAGTGTGCATATATATATATTATAATTTTGTATATAATTAGTATATTTTATGAATAGTCGAAAATCATCTCAAAAGATTTTATTTTCTTGCTTAAATATTTTTATTATTAGTTTAATTTAAATTATAGTTATAATTTTGAGTCAATTAGTTTATAATTAAGTTAATTATTTCATTTTGTTAAGACTAAGAAAATGATTCATTATTCATGATATTTAATTATTAGTGGAATTTACTATTTTAATCAATTTGAGTAAGACCATAACTTCGATTGAAATTCATATGGTCATTTTCTTAATTGCAATTTTAGCTATTCCTCACATCATCCTAACTAGGGGTGGGCGTCAGTGGCGTAGCCACATGGTGGTCAGGGTGTTCAATTGGACACCCTTCGTCGGAAAATAATACCGTATATACAAGTAAAATGATACACGAAATGATTAAATAACATAATTTGGACACCCTTAACACAACAAGTTATTGTAGCCCAGTGCTTTCACCTCCTAGGAATGAGCTATTTCTGGACACTCTTTGTGAAATTCCTGGCTCCGCCACTGGTGGGCGTTTGGTCGGTTTGTAAATTTCGGTTCGGTTTTTCGGTTTTCGATTTGGCAAAAATGTGAAACCAAACCAAATTGAAATAAATTCGGTTCGGTTATTACAATTTCGGTTTGATTTTTGATTTAACCAAATTTAATAAATAGTGGTACATTTTCAAAATTCAATCACTTTTTAATGCTTTAAGTACGTCTCACTTTCTCTTTTTTTCAGATACAAGAAACCAAAAACAAACAAAACAAAACAAAACACAGAGCATTATTATAGTTATAACACCAAACAAGCTAAGCTAATAATTTATTTCCCCTTGCAAAGCAAGCACTCTTCCAAACTTGGCTAACTCCTTTGCGATCATGCCCATTCAGATTTTGCTCTTAAAAAGATATGGAGCAATTTGAGGTCAACTCTTGATGAAGCAGCCGTGTATATATGTGCATAGTAACTTCGTAGCTTCATATGAATTTTCGAAGAATAAGGAAGGTACATGATTAATACTACATAGGAATGTCACTAATATATTTGCTTCATAGGCGTTACTATATCCTTCCTCAAAGCTTACAAGTTACAGGAGAAGTAGCCTCTAATTAGCAAATTATTTGACCTTATGATATCAGTCAAAAAAACAACCTTCCAACCAATTTCTCTGAAAAATTGTTTATAGTGTTAGATTTCATTATTAATTTACCATCAAAATAAAGATATCCATATGAGAGTTGGGACGCGATGAGCACTGACCTTTGAGTCACGACTAGTGAGCAAGCACTGAGCAGTGGCCAGTGAGAAGCGGCTTGCGGGCTGCGACTTGAGAGCACTTAGCGCGAACTGAGCAGGATGACGAGAGTTAAGAAACGAGCTGCGGCATAGTGTAACGTAAGTCGAGTGACGACTGACGACTGACGACTGACGTCTGACGAGAGTTGAGAGATGGTAGCTACTAGCTAGGGATTTCTAATTTGGGAAAATTGGGTTTTGGGCCACATTTGAATATGGGTTATGGGCTTACTATGAGGCATTGCCGTATGGGCTGAAGTAATTTAATATTATAATTTACAGGGGTAAAAAACTTAAGTATACTACTATAGAGGAAAGGCTCAAAATAGTCTTTCATCTTTGGGTTAAGGCTCAAAGTCATCCTTGAGTTTTACATGGAGCACTAATAGTTCCTTATGTTTGCAATATTGGTGCACTTTTGGTCCTTCTCAAAAATTTTGCCTATTTTTTAACATTAATTTTGTCCACAATTTTTGTATGATATGTTCAATCGTCATTTTATATATTTAGTAGAAATGATAACTCCATCTGAGAGAATGTGAGAAGAAAAACATCTTGTTTTGTTTAGTAGAAATTGTATTGCAGGTAAAGTCGAGAGGTTCATCACGATAATTTCACGTGCAATAGTTACAATTTTTTTTCTTTTCTTCCAACGTCATATGTTAAGATGTTCTTAGTTTAACTGCAGTAATATTTCTACTGAACAGAACAATGTGTTCTTCTTATCACCTTCTCTCACATAGAGTTATTATTTCTACTAAATATATAAAAAAGACGATTGGGCATTCCTTACATAAAATTGTGGGCAAAATTAATGTTAAAAAATAGGCAAAAAATTTTAGGAGGACCAAAAGTGCACCAATATTGCAAACATGAGGGACTATTAGTGCTCCATGTGAAAACTCAAGGATGACTTTGAGCCTGAACCCAAAGATGAGGGACTATTTTTAGTCTTTCCTCACTACTATATAACAATACCTTTTTTTTCACTTATATAGCAATAGTTTTTCTATAAAACTAGAATTAATATATATATATATATATATATATATAAAATTTTAATTTTTTTTTTTATAAAAAAAAAAAGAAACGTAGAATGAGTCACCCACCAAATCACATATCCCTTAATTTTCTCCAATTATTTTACCTTCCTGATTTACTCAGATTTGTTAAATATTCTCTTCCCGGAAGAGAGATTTCTAACAAAAAAAAAAACTCTCTGACTACTTTGATCGACAATTCAAAATGGATACCAATAATTTTTCAATTTTAATTCAACACAACAGGCAATAGGACTCATCAGGTATGTGAATAAAAAATGATTGATTTGGTATTTTTTTACGTTGCTAATATTTGTTTTTTCACACCGTCGGTGTTTAATGTTTTCGATAATTATTCGTTTGTTTATATTGTACGTCATTGTGGTGTATCATAAAATTTATATGATTTGATTATTAACATGGTGCATCTGGTAATCTTTAGGTTTAATAGCATGGGACTCATCACGTACGTTTTTTGGTATAAATTTAGTTTTTTGTTATATTATTAGGTTTAAGTAATATTTTTTTCTACGAGTAATATTTTTTTGTGGTATAGCAAATCAACTTTGGTGGTTATTAAACAGCCGATTCATTGAATATTTTTTGGTATAACTTTATGTTTAATTGATTACCGCACCAACGTAAGTTATTGTGCGTATAAAAATACCTAATTCGAATTTTTCTTATTATTTGTGATCTTGTTAAATTGGTATGTTTAATTGATTACCACACCAATTGGTTTCTTATCAATATGGTGTTATTGTTAATATTTAGACCTTATACAAAGACCAACTTCAAGTTAAAATTCGGGTACGTGTATTTGTGTATCTAATTGAGAAATTCTTTTGGTATGTGATTATATGTAATTGGTATGGTATATGCCTTATTTTGGTGTGTGATATTTTGTTATTGGTATCTTTAAGACCTTATACAAAGACCAACTTCAACTAATATTCTGGTACATGTGTTGGTGAATTTGTTTGTCTGACTAGTGTGATAACGAATTTTATACCTTAATTCTCAATTACATATGGTATTACTAATTTGGTGTAAATTATTTGGTGTAATTGATATTGTGAATAATGTTTTGGTGTGTGATTTGGTGAGTGAAATGGTAAGTGAAATTGTGGTGTCTAATTTGGTAAGTTTTTTGGTGTCTGATTTGATAAGTTTTTTTATGTGTGATTTGGTAAGTTTTGTTGTAAATATTATCGTACATCAAATTGGTGTATTAATTTGTCTGAATTCGTATATAACATGTTTAAAGAAATATTGAGTTGCATACTTGGTGTAGTTGATAGAGTAAATTATAGCTTGGTATATGAAAAGTAAGTGATTTGTAAGTGATAGTTACCAATTGTGGTGCGTGATTTGGTGAAAATGTATTTTTCAGACAACTAAATCAGTTCTCGTAAGTCGTTTCCAGCATAGCTATCTGTAAATATAATGGTACATTTATTGGTGTATTAATTTGCCTGATTTGATTTATATAACATGTTTAAAATTGTTGGTATGACAACTACTTATTGGTGTAAGGCATCGCAAAAGTGTTATGTAGTTTTGTTTTTGGTGAAAATGTTGGTCTGACAACTACTTAAAAACAACACCCCTTTGTATACCATTAATTACCATACTAACTACCAAACTGTGTTATGTAGTTTTGTTTTTGGTGAAAATGTTGGTCTGACAACTACTTAAAAACAACACCCCTTTGTATACCATTAATTACCATACTAACTACCAAACTGTGTTATGTAGTTTTGTTTTTGGTGAAAATGTTGGTCTGACAACTGTGTAATTTAATTTATGTACGAAATGCATCTGCTAATTTATTAAGTTGATTGATAATTTGTAATTTAATAAAGATAATTACGTGGATTACGATATCGAAGGAATGATGTATGATGCAAACACCAAATACGAAGGCTTCATTAATACTATATCTCCCCAATTGGATGTGGACATGGTCATATTTCATTTAGAACTCAAATACGTCGTGAATGGTCCATCTCCACCAATGAAGATTCATAACAATATGGGTGTCCAAGTTTATTTAGATCAAAAGAGATTCAATTATGATTTCATTTCAAGATATCCCTTATGTGTAACATGTGTTGATAAAGCTATGAGCTGAATCTTGTTGATTGATGAGGAATTGATGACAATAAATTCATTTTTTTCTTTACCTATTTTACTATCATCTCTTCCGTCTTTTTTGACCGGAGTTTGAGTGAATGTGTTCAACTCAAACGAAGGTCTAGAACATATGATTGGGTGGGGGGGGGGCTGTGCTATCAATTACAATAATTAGTTTGTTTAGCCTTGGACTTTTTCGCGATGTTCTATCCATCTAGAACAATATAATAAACTAAGAAGTCGAAGATGAAGAACAACAAGGAGTAACAATGGTGCAAGAATTATAAAACTCAACAATGGAGAAACAGAGAAACGAAGGAAGATGAGAGAAGGAAGAGTTCTAGAAAGCCTGACTAACTAGGGAAGGAGAAATATTGAAAAGAATAAAAGTTTTTACTTTTTACCTTACTTAGATTGTGTCATATAAGAAATAAAATAAAAATAAATATTATATTAAAAATAAGCAACTTGTAAAAATAAGAAATAATGATGGAAATACAAAAAGTTTTTACTTTGGGCAGATTGCATAAAAAATAAAGCAAATATTTATTAAAGGCAGTAACGTGTGGAATTAAAAAAGTATCCATAAATGTAGGCACAAATTTCTATAAGGACGGAGAGAGAAAATTCGGAAGCTGAATAATTAACTTAAATTGGAAAATTAATTAAATTGTTAAGTTGGTAATTTTGAAACTATATTTGTAATTAAATATAAGTATAGGTATATACGGTTAATTAAAAACTTAAATTGTATATTATAGTAATTTTTCCTTTACTACAGGGTGTAAAAATATACACTATAATTTCGATTGTTTCGGTTAACCGATTTTCTTTAGCTAAAAACCGAACCGAAAAACTAAAATATTGAAATTTGAAACTGAAACCGACTGAAATAACCGAAAAATCAAAACCGAAATTAAAAAAAATCGATTCGATCGGTTTTTTCGATTCTAACCATATTATGCCCTGCTGTAATCCTAACTCAATTGCAAGACCAAATTTTGGGCCTTCTTCCTTTCAATTCACGTAGCCCACCATTCCTTCAGACCAATTTCTTTTCTCCACAGTAATTCCAAATTCAAAACAGCCCAATTCTAACTTTGAGAAGAAACCCAGAAGCGAATTTAGATAGCTTTATCTCTTGTTTTGGTGGGGTGGAAGCTTTATAGTTGAGCTCGCTTGCTCGCTGCTTCGGAAAAGGTAATTTCTTTCCATTTAGATAGCTTTATCTCTATTGTTTCGTGTTCTGTTTTCTGTATTATGGCTGAATCTCTTGCAATTTCTGCTTAGTGCTTGTAAGTTTCATTCTGATTCTTGTAATTTCTGTTTAGTGCTTGTAAGTTCCATTCTGATTCATGTAAAGAGGAGGTCATTTCTTTACTATATAATCCTAAGTGATATCCATACTATGATTAGTTGGAAATTTTGCTCGTGAGTATCTACTTTTCCGGACTGTTTATATCAAATAGGATCTTCTTACCCATAAAGTTTAGGTTTAAAATCTCCATTGATGTACTGTGTTTTCTTTGCTTAAAACTTGGTTGTATCTTGATGGTCATTTCACTGTTTTAGTTGGATACAAATATTTGTATAAGTTAGCATTTTTCAGTCTTAACCTCTCATTTTTGCCTTAAGTCGTTACTGTATGATAGCTTAAATAATCAATGTAGTGATTAGTTTCTGTTTGCATTTAAAGGTTAAAAAAAATGAAATGGTTTCTCAGTAGGCTACACAGCTTGATTTTGTTCTAATTAGTTTTAAGTTTAAATGCATTCTTTATGTGCATGGACCCCATTTTTGCATTTCGAAATTGGCCACGGAGGCCTAAACTCCTTCTAATCGAGTCAACCTCGCAATTGGAAGCATATGAAGTTCGGAAAGGGTAGCTATGTTGTAAGGGAAGCTGAAGCAGGTTAAAATTGAGCTGCTACAGGTCTTGAAGGCAGAAAACCGAGTTAGTATACATCCGGTATATACTAGTAATATACTACAGATGTATACAAAAACGGGAATTGAGCCAACATGCCCAAATCAGCAACAAGTTTGGCCAAAAGGGGGCCCAAATTCATCTTCTCTCTTTTGATTATTTGATTGTAATTATTTGTTTTTGTTTTGATTAACTCTAACCTTAAATGTTGGTTTAATTTAATTAAATCCCCTAACGATGAACCTTTTGTGTTAATTAAATCTTTTAAGTGATTTTATTTAATTACTTGTCTCACTTGGTATTTTTGACAATGTTTACTTTTCCTTTCTAAATTATGTCGAAGTGGTTAAGTTCATTTATTTTCAAATAATTTTAAATATCTTATTTCCTTTAAGTATTTTTTTCAAAGTTAGTCAAAATAAATGTTTTTTCAAGTCGTAGGATAACCGCGTGTTAGCGGACACTTCAAATGCCTTAAAGACCTTCTTGAAGTATAAATGAGAACCCCGTATCCTTTTCTCTAATTTTTTTAGGCTTAATTCTGTTAAAGTCTTTAAAAAATAAGTTTTCTTAATTTCTTTTTAAAAAAATTAAGTGGCGACTACTTTAAAAATTGATTTTTCTTTTAAAGTTGAATCGATTGTTTGAAAACCGATTATTCTACACATAACAATTAGTAGATATTAATTACCTCATAATAGCAATGTATATGATACTTCATGATGAATTGATCTGTATTTCATATCCGAACCATTGATAGGGATTGATTTGTTAAACTACTCGATGAGTACAAACTCAACATATTTCATACGTATCCGATGAATCATCCTTTGCCTTTCATTGCCTACGATATGATCACTACACGAGATCGACTTCCATTCAAGTTCGAACGTAAAAATCTTGATAGAACTTGCTTTGTACAATACTTTACGATGTTATGTTGTCTATTTCATAAAACAAGACAAGACATTCAATTCAAGGTTATACATACAAATTAAATTAAACAATTAATTATAAATATAATATTTAATTTATTATGACATTTCTACGAGTATCACCTTGCATTTCATACTCATATGGATTATATGTTAGTTCTTCACCACTACAGCATTACATGGGATATTGAGTTCATAATTTGATAAGGGACTGATAGAATTTGTTACAATTAGTACTCTAGGAATATATAATTATCTTCTAATTAATATCAACGTAATTTCATACTCTGAATATGAATTATCAATGTTTCTTTGTCTATTCCACAAATTCTAACTTTTTTTTTATACAAGTATACAAAATTGTTACACCTTTTAAAACAATTAATTGTAAGCGTGCAAATGAAAATTTAACTTTATGCACAATAACAAAATTATGATTAATAGAAATATTTTTAAAAACTGACCTCCAACTGTTGATTTTATTATAAGTAATTAGATAAAATTTTAAGATAAATAAAAGTAATCACGTTAAATTTTAAGATAAATAAAAGTAATCATGTTAAATTATATAATACTGACATCAGGAGGTTGGTATTTTATATTAATTTATTTGCTAATTTACACAAAACCGTCATACGGAGGACGGTTTATTTTAAAGTTAATTGAAAATATTAATTTATTAATTTTTTGCATTTTAAATTCAAATAAGATCATATATTTTTTTTAAATTTTCTAAGTATTATCAATCACTTGAGATAAGTATTAATAAAAATAATTAATAAAAATAAAGATATTGACCTCTTGAAGTCACTATATAAATATTTTAAAGAAAATTAATTTCATTACATAGTATTTAATTTTACCAACTTCCGAAAGTCGGTATTATAATTTTTTTATTTTTTCTTTTTACATAAAACCGTCTTCCGAAAGACGATTTTATTAAAATTTATTCAAAATATTTTTTTTTATATTTAATTGAGATCAAATAAAATATTATTATTTATTTATTCATTTAATACCGATTTCAAGAGATCAATTTTTGTTGTAATTTAATTTTTCGGGAAAACTTCCGACCTCTAGGGATCTTTTTTTTTTTTTTTTTTGCATAAGAACTGACTTCCTGCAGTCTTCTGAAGTGTTTTTTATTTTTTATTCTTTTTAACAATACTGACTTGCAGAAGTTGGAAATTACGACTTTCAATGGAAGTCAGTAAGTTTTAGGTCGGTATTCATTGTTTTTTTAGTAGTGAACCTTAGAATTGAATTTTCTTGAAAACCTATCAATTCCATGAGTAAAAAGGTATTAATTGGTGTTAAGATGAAGAAATTATGAAATTCTATGGTCAAATCTTACCTTGGAGGATGGCTGAACCTTGGAGGAAGTTAGTTTCTTGAGAACTTCTCTTTCTAGGGTAAATTTTTGAACTAGGAAGGTGAACTACGTCTTTAGGGTTATTAAAAGGCTTCAGAGACGTGTTAGCGGGCATAAAACATGTCAGGTGCGTGCCATAATAGGACATCTAGGAATGAACCTTAACACATATGTAGAAGTAGGACATCGCTCGATTCAAGTTTATATTCTTAAGACGAATAGTTCAGACCCTTAGTATAGAATTTTTGTGAGGTGTTACAGGCAACAATTAGACTTTTGAGGGTAATTTAGCCACTAGATATATCAACCAATTTTATTCAAAGTATGGATTGTGAATTTTCTAGTCATCTAAATGGTCAGAGGTTTTATGTGGACGAATCTTTGATTGGAGAGTGAAGAGTGGTTAAGTTTAATGATTGAAAAAAAAGATTGTTTAAGTTTAATGAAGATATTAATTAGGAACCTAAAACAGTGAACTACTTATGTAAGAGGGTTGTTTTAAATGATGTAAGTTTTCTTGTTTCTAAAGGGATACATACCATGAAATGCCCTTTTGTGTTACATTCAAACAAAATATGCTAATTTGGTGGAATCCTCTTGTTTAATGGTCAACTAACGTCGATATGTTAAATGCATGATTTCAGCCTTTTTTTTTTTTTTTTTTTATCATTTTACCTAAACTTTACCCGTCTTTAAAATTTTGAACTCCTTAGTATCCAACAAGACAAGTAAAAAGGGATTAATTTATCAGCTACTATTTGTATTGATTCTTTTTGACGTCGAAGATTTTCTTTTCCTCAAAGTTCAATTGGTGTGTTGAATGTTGCATGCTTAAGTTATCACACAAGGCTCCAAAATGATAGACTCTATTTCATCCTTCTCGTTCCAATAATATGTTTAACATCATTGTCAATCTCCGTATTTCCTTAGATTATTGACCCAAATCTTTAAAACTTCTTCTAAGGGATGACTTGATGTCATGCCTCATAAATTGCATTATTAAACTTTTCAAAGTACGTACTTATTCTGACCTAAACTTATTTCCTTATTCTTTAGGGTTTGTCTTCAAACCTCTACTCTATTGTTAACTCAATTATTGCACTTTCTTGAAGAAGAAGAAAGATGGAATTGAAGAACAATTATGTGTATTCATTCTATTCAAGATTTTGTATGGTGTAAGGTAATTAATCAATCATACAAAAGAATATTTGTTCATCATTTACAGTGAGGTGTATATTCTACTCTTTCTATTTATTCTATACTTCCAAGGTGCATCAGCTTTAATTGTGTTGCTCAATTTCTGCATCCTGCAGGTATAGTCTTGCAGCAGCATGGATCACTATGCCCGGTAAATGGAAGAAGGCGGTGAACGTGCAGTTGATGAAGTCAATATCTCCTAAGTTAGCATTGAACAGTATCTCTTGGCTATATATCACAAGGAACGCCATGAACAACATCTGCTGAGTGTGTATCTATTCAAAAAATCCATTCATTAGACAGAGACAAGTTCAAAATGACTGTGATTACATTGTATGCATACAAATGCTTACGTTTATCACCCAAAATGCTGTGCTCTTGCTGTCCAAGAGAATGGAAGAAATTCCGGAGATCATTAGAACAAAGCAATATGGCAGGCAACTGTAGTAGATTTTCATCCTTTCCCTTGTTCTGGTGGCTCTATACAAGAAATTTCCAGAGACCATTGTGTCACCTAACAAGAGTTTGAGAACTTAGCTGGAGAACAAACCGCGATATGAACAGGTTCTTAATACTATGATATGACAAGAAAGCAGTAAAAAAGAAAACTTGAACAACAGATATATAAGCAATGCTTAGTCTTAGTATCTTTTGAGTCCTACCATTGCTCGATTTTGTAGAGATAATTGATATAAGCACTAATAGAAGCACCGAATGAATAGGCAGCCAACATCAAGAGTAAGACTCTCGTCTTCTGCATATGACATAAGATTTAAATTATAAGAAGCGACTTCAAGAATAATTCAACAAAATATACGAGTCATTGATCACATACATACCAGTCTCCCTGGTGGAGTGAAGTAAATCCAGATTAAACTTGCTACACAAGAAAGGACTGTGAATTTCCCTCCGGCTATCGAGATCCATTGCAAATAGGATCCAAAAGCAGAGCTCAACATGGCACAGAAAAGAGTAAGATACACCTATACAACAAAAAACTAATCAATCACAAGAAGCTGAAATCTGAAATTGCTTATAACAAATTAATTAAATCCCCGTCCCAATTTATTTGATACACTTTAGTTTTGGGATGTTAGAAAATGCTTGACACCGTTCAATCATTCATACTTTGAAGAATTTAAGTTCATCAAACTGCTAAAAAATGAAGATTAGTGAAATTAATATCTTAAAGTAAAATTCGACTCAAACAACATTAGCAAGTGCAAACGAAGAGGAGAAAAACGGCAAACTTCAAAATCTTTTGAGAATCGAAATTCATCAATCATGAAGACATAATAAAATAATGCAATACCTAAACATCTTCTGAGAATCGAAATTCATCAATGATGACAATATAAGAATTGGGGATTTTTAGCATATGATCATCTTCTGATTGGCTATTACGTACTACTAACCAGATTACAATAAAGAAAAATCTCAGAGTAATTTCAAGTAGAAGGAAATTGAAAGAATCGAAGTGTTTGGATGAATGTGTATGTACCTTCTTCAATCTTGTGTGAACTTCATGGGGAATTTCATCAATATTCATCATGTCGTCGAAGTTCCAACTCCTATTGAAGTAAGATTTCACACCATTTATGGCCCGAAGTTTCATACCTGAGAAATTCATCTTCTTCTTCTTCTTCTTCTTCTTCTTTTTTTTTTTTTTTTTTTTCCTTTTTTTGCTGAGAGAACGAAACAGAGCTCTCTTTATAGTCTGTTATACCTACAGAGAAGTGTCTTTGCTAAGTTCGTTATGAACAGTTTTTTGGTATACTTACGGTTTTACCCTTCAGTTATAACTGATTCTTGAGAATAAGACGGGGTAATTTCGTCTCCAGGCTCAGGTCATTGGCGGGAACTTTTTGAAATAACTTGGACAATTGTCCTTATGCAGATTGTGATTTACTGGTGACTTTGGAACATCGTGGTAAATCAAGGTGTGTTCAATTTTACTAGTATCTCTTAAAAGAGATCTCCAAACAAATATCGTGATATCAAATATTGGCTTCAGACAGCTTTAGTTTATCGCCATGAAATTACATGTGCCAGTGTAGGCATAGATTTTACCTAATGGTAAGGAACTACAATAGGATAACCCAACATGTAGCTACTACTATGCTAATAATATTAGTATGACGGAGTCTATTCATACCACACTGTGATAACTGTGTTCACAATCAAATATAAAGTCTCTGGGTAAAGCTATTGGGCTCACGTGAACTCATAGGTTATGATATCGTAGATCTGCCTATGCTTGTTACCTCCATCAAAATAGGTATTAGGTGATGTTCGAGTGAATTTGCACTATACCATCTTTGTATAATTAACATATATATAAATTGTTTTCGATTAAAAATTAAGAGATCACATTAATTTGATTACAAATTGGTTATATTTACCAACTATGCATATACTAGCTTAGCTTCCTAATCAGCCAGTTAGTCTTCACTTCAGTAGTTGAGGTTTATTGAAGAGTGAGTCAGTCTTCACTTCAGTAGTTGAGGTCTGTTGAAGAATTGCACACCCAAGATGAAAAAAGGGATGAGTAGTAAGCTTCATTATATATGTAAGTTTCTGAAATTCATCCATAGTAGAGGCTCGTCTCCTGTTGCGTTATTATTATTAGTCTCAGGGAGGCTGGTAATAATACTGCTTGATTCTCTCAAGTAGGAGTTATGAGGATAATAGAAACTAGTTGTTGTAAATAAGTGCTCCAAAGAAACCAATGTTTTGAGTCCTGCATCACCAAAAGGCCGCTGGATCAACTCATGAATCATCTTCTTATTAACATACTTCGTGATGAATGAATGATTAAGTAGCATCTCCGCATTCCATCTCCAATTATGATCTCTGTCCAAACACTTACTCAGAAAGTCCTTTGCATCATTAGATATATTATTTGGTATCTCTGGTTTTTCATACGCTATCTTCAATTTTAATTCGTTCTTATTTTTACATTCTGACCATACCCGCTTTCCCGTGAGCATTTCTACAAGTATGCATCCAAATGCCCAAATATCAACGGCTTTATCTTGAATCCCACACACTACAGATTCCGGTGCTGCATATAGTAGAGTCCCTCTGCGGCGACGACTCTTCTTCAATGATGTGTCCCAACATGTGTTGGTTTCAGATCTCAACGATAGCCCAAAATCAGCCAATTTCACATTTGCAAGGCCATGTTGTCCGCCAGGAAAAACAAGTATATTAGCTGGTTTCAGATCGCAATGGATAAATCCTTTACTATGAACATGACAAATCCCGACTAAGATTTGAAAAGCATAGTACGCAGCCTCTGATTCTCCGAGCACCGTCTTCGACTTATGAATTAAGTCATGCAAAGTTCCACCAGCAGCATACTCCAGCAAAAGGTTATAAGTTTTTTTACCGTTTTCGATGCTTACATCTTCTCCGAAGCACTTAATTACGTAGTCCGACCCTCTCAGCGCATGCAATATTTGTGCTTCCGCTCGGAGCGAAGACGAGCGATCATCTTCCGCGGATTTGACAGCAGCAAATAATGTATAGTAATCGGTTAATGGAGTGGCAAGAGACACCGTACCATAAGAACCCCTGCCCAACAACTTAAGCTTTTTCCAGTACATACTTAATTTATTTATGAATGAGTTTTTCTTATGAAAAGGTTTGAGTAACCTTTGATGCTTTAATGTTTTCTCAGATTATACATATTTATAATGCTAATTTAATTTCCTAATGTTATTCTATTTGGGATTAAATTATTTAGGCCTTTCCCTTTTCCTTTTCCAATTCTACTTGGAAATGTGAATTCTACTATACAGAGGAAAAAAAGTTGTTGCTAAGTTCGTTATTCCTTGAAGGATATTTACTAAAAAAAAAAAAAAAAAAAATCCTTGAAGGATATTTATGGTTTTACCCTTTGGTTATACGCTGCGTCTTGGTAATAAGACAGGGGTAATTTCGTCTCCGGGATCAGATTGTTGGCGGGAAGTTTTAGAAAATAACTTTTGTGGGGAATTTCTATTTTCTTTTCCTCTTTTTATTTTTATGAATTAACCGCATTGCTTCTATTTAAATAATAATTTAATTTCCAAATGTGAAACTATTGATTTAGCTAGGTTAATATAAAAAGTTGAATTATTTGAACTAAAGAATCTTTAACTACTCAATTGTGAAGACCGTTTACATGGATCATATGTCTATGATTCACATTTTTCCGATCCCAAGACACGCTGAAAAAAAATATTATAGACTGAAATCACTGTGAAATCAAATTAAAATTTAATTTATTTTTATAAATTAATCGCATTTCTTCTATTTAAATTAATTTAATTTCCAAAATGTGAAAGAATCGATTTAGCTAGGCTTCTTTTTTAGTTTTTTACTTATTTAATTTTTTGCTCAACTTTTAGTTTTAGCAAAAGTTACTTTTGTGTGAAGAGCCTTAGTAGAGTGATAAGTTTTGTTGGTGTATATGCATTTTATTATTAAAATAAAATATTAGGTACATATGTTAGCAAATATAGATTGTGGTAAAAGATGAATATTAGTACTTGTAACTTATACTTCCTCCGTCTCTATTTACTTGTCAAATATTTTTTAATTTGATTTCTCTTTTTACTGATCATTTTTTGACAAATCAAGGAAAGACAATTTTCTTTTTCCTATTATACCCTCAATTTATTAACATTGAGTTAATGTTTTTGAAAAAAGTAGCGAATAAATATATTTGGGACCCCATCAATTAATAGAGTTAAAATAGTAAATTCACTACTCCAATCATTATTTTCTTAATAGGTGTGTCAAGTAAAAAGGGACGGAGGGAGTATGACCATTAGTTCTTATAACTCTCATGCATGGTCATTAGTTTCTTGTAACTCATGTGACCATTAGTTTCTTATAACTTATGTAATATCTTTCACATTTATTTACCCACATTATATCCCTCATTCTACCCATTGATTACATGGAAGACTTTTTTACCTATAAATAATGGTGCATCTTCCTTTGTGTTGGGTAGAAGATGAATATGTTAAGTGTGAAAAAATATTGTAGTATGTAGTACTGAAAGAGAGAGTTAAGACAAAAAAGATATTCTAAGACTTCAACTATATTACTATATAAAAGTGAGTATTTATATGTTGAAGGAAGGTGCTCTTATGTGGAGCTTTGGACTCTTCAACTACTCCAGAGTTGTTTGAGTTGTGCAATGTTGTGGGGCAGTTGTATTCTAGAGGGGACAAGTCCAGAGTGATATTGTTAGATCAATGTAGATTATGTCGCAGTGGGCTTGAATCTCGTTTAAGAAAGCAAGATATCCGCGTCTTAGCCTGAATGATTTGTTTGATCATTTTTGTCATTTTATTTTCAACTATAATTATTGTATTTATGGTATATTACACCTACAAGTTCCAAATACTCTATCGGCATCTTGGCTATTTAAATGGTGACTAAAGATATTTATCAATCGATTTTCTTTAATTTTGGTACTTATTTCATAGTTATTTTTATATTTGTATTGTGTACCTATATTTTTGTTTGATGGGGTGTTACAACTCTCGTTTTTTTTATACTAGTTTCTGGGAATGCGCTTTGCGTGTAACTCGTATTAATGAGTATATTATTTCTTTAAATACTATTAAAAATACGATTTGAGTTCCTTTTTATAAAATATGTCTAATGAGGTTTCTTACTTTGTCTTACTACTAATTGTGACACACCAATTTCACGACCTCCAAGTGAATGTACTGAGATAATAATATTAGAAGTTAATAAAATAAAAGGAAAATGCATAAGTACCCCCCCAGCCTATGCCCAAAATCCCTGAGACACACCTAACCTTTACTAAGGTCCTATTACCCCCCCCCACCC
>NW_006239686.1:63478-66750 GCF_000226075.1 Solanum tuberosum | reverse complement strand
AAAATATTAATTTATTAATACAACATAAAAGTAATAAAGGACAATATATAAAAATATTTGAAGTATTTGATATTTTATTAAATTAAATAATTCTAAATTAATATATAGCCGCGCAACGCGCGGGTACGTATACTAGTGAAGAACAATAATAAAGAAGAAGACAATTGAGTTAATATTTATTTTTTCCAAGTTTATTTTAACACATGACCAATTTTTATTGGTCAGTGCTGTCTAAAAGCTGCACCCACGAGCTTAACATAGGTGAAATCACGGACTCAGCCACGTAGGCCGAAAAGTGGTAAACAATTAACTAAAAAATAAGTTCAGGGGGGTAATACGACCTTAGTAAAGGTTAGGTGTGTCTCAGGGATTTTGGGCATAGGCTGGGGGGGTACTTATGCATTTTCCCTAAAATAAACTCTATTTATAAGTCAAAAAATAAGCTTGTAAAGCAAAATGGAAAAGATAACAACTATCTAAATTAAATTTCTCGATAGTGTTAAAAGTTCTTTTTTGTTGGTAGAATAATGTTAGAAGATCAAAAGATTGCATGATATTAATCATCTGCAAATCGTAGTGCAATATTAATGTTTCTTCAATTAAAAGCTTGAGAGGAGATTATTTACTTTTTGTTCAAAAAATGATGTAAGATTAACTTTGAGTGAAAGGAAAACATAACCTTTCAACTTTTTTACTTTGTCTTTTGAATTTCCTGATAATTATAATGAATGTATTCAAAATATTATATTAAATTTTTATCCACAAGCACTTTAAACTAATTAGTTAATTATAAATATTTAATACTAAGGTGTAAAAGTTCTTATTATTTATATTTTGAAAATTAGGATATTTATGAACATAACTACGTACTATTTTTATATAGAATTTAATTTTCTCTTCATACATAACTTATCCACCATTAATGTAATGTTATATGTTTCATCTTCTTCTTCTTTTTTCCAAAAAAAAAAAAGAGTAAACATTTTATCACATTCATTCTTAAAGATGAAAGTTAATGTATATGTACAATTATAAGTTCAAAGAACAAAAAAAAAAGAAGAGAAAATACACATGAGCAAGACAATTAGGCTTCTTTTTTTTTTTTTTCGCTTTTGTCTCACTACTAGAAAACATGCCTGTAGCAACAATTATTTAGCAACAACTAAATATGCGTTGCAATAGACAGTAATTCGCAACGGTTATAACCTTTGCAATAGACAAATGGACCTAATGAAACACTTTAAGAAGTAAATCGTTGCATTATTGCGATAACCGTTGCCATAGTATCTTTTATTGCAACGATTCATACAAACTGTCGCCTTAGGTACTCTATGGCAACGGTTACGCCAAACTCTTTCCCTCCACTAATTTTACTACACCCGCCAAAAGAGTTATTTTTTATTATTAATTGTAAAAATAAAATAAAAGGTAAAATATCACTAGGTTAATTTGTTTCTTCAGACTTTTCATCCTCGTAGGTATCGACTTTCTCCTTTCTCTCTGAAGAACAAAAGTAGCATTTTCCTTTAATCCTTCTTCTTTGATTTTCCTTGTAGGAATCTGTAGCTTTTGGGTCTTCTTCTTCATGGGTTTTACATTTCTGCAGCTACAGGTATGTCGTATTCCATCTTCTTCTAAGTTAGAAATTTATTAGAAGGGTTCTTGAAAAAGATTTGAAAATAGACAAATGGGTTTCTGTGAAGTAGACGTTCTTTGCTAGAGTTTATGTTTATAATGTAATCTTATTGTGCATTAGAGTGTGTATCTCAATTTTGGTGAAGATTGAGAAATCTCTGCAAAAATGTTTAGATGGAAATTCTCAGTTTAGGAAGAGTTAATGTTATGAAAGATGAGTTTCGATTCTTCATTCTACATGATAATTCTTATCTATCGAAAAACCTCAAGTTTTTGAACAGGACAAACGATTTCTAAGAATAAAATGAACTGAAATATTTTTCAACTTCAAAAGTCATTGAAATCGAACATTAAGGGATTTTGTTTCTCTTTTTCGAGTACAATTTTCAAGCTCTAAGTTTATACTTTCTTCCTTCTTGGCTAAAATTTTTAGTGGACAAACTACAAGTTGGTCATCAAGCTCAGCTCACTGCTTAAAAAGAGGTAATGTTCCTGTTTCTCTTATTTTACTTTGATGTATATCTGTGTGTATGTTAGATATTTTACGTTTACTTATCTCTGTTCGTTGTTGCTTATTCATTTTTTAGTTAAATCATTCCATATGACTGTGTTTTTCAGATTTAAGGTCTATATTGTAAGTTTAGAATGTTGGAAAAACTTTCACTTTATGCTTTATTGTAAAAAATATTTCATGATCAATTTTCTCTGTTATGAGTTAAGAGCTTCAGAAACCAGATCATTCATGTTACTTTCTGCCTTAGTGAACTCCATCTCGTCCATTCATTCCCTAGTGTACCAATGCAAGAAAGCTTTTCTTCTGAACATAGCTGTGTAGTGGTGGTGTGTATTCTTCTTGAAATGAAAACAAAAGTTCGAGGTCGTAGCTTTTTTAATGATTGTCATTAGGGTTACCAGGTGCTTTTAACTAGCATTACTGGTTTAGGAATACATTGAGCAGACCTAGCGTCTAGTTGATCATAGAATAAGGTTTTGATTATGAAACCAACCTCTTTATTCTTTGAGCACCGAATAAAACTTTAGGTATTGAGTAGTTCTTTGTTTTCTCCTTTAATATTCTTTTTGTGATAAATATTGTATTTTCTGTTTTAAGATCATTTTTGCTTTTGGAATACATTGAGTAGATCCTTGGTGTAGTTGAGCACAAAATAAGGCTTTGAGTGTTAACTCAACCTCTCTAAGGCTGCTCCTAGATTTAGATATGCATGTCTACATTTAACCATACATCCAAGTTCTCTAAGGCTGCCCCTTGTCTTTTCTTATAAATTTGAAGTTTTACGATTGAGTTGCTTAGTTTCTTGAGTGAGGTTAGTGACTTTGGTTTTGTTGTCCTTTTATGCTTTTCTTTTACCTTTAAATTTATTTAGAAGTCTTTAATTAGAGACACAACACCCTCAACTTGTTAACTCAAATTTGCCTAGTTAGCTTAGTTATGCTTATCTTTAATTTAAAAGGTTATAACTAGTAAAGTTTTCATGTAGTGAGCCATTCACTGCTTAAAAAGAGGTAATATTCCCTTGTCTCTTAATTTTGTAGTCAGTTTCTTTTTAGTCTATTCTCATTTCCATTGATGTGTGTGTGAATCTTGGTTTTTACTCTTCTTTTTGTGTTGTTTATAA
>NW_006239686.1:60401-61541 GCF_000226075.1 Solanum tuberosum | reverse complement strand
TGTGGACAATTAGTGATTTTCCAGCCTATGCAATGCTTTCTGGTTGGAGCACAAAAGGAAGAAAGGCATGCCCAACTTGTAATCATGGGACATGCTCTCAATATCTCAAGCATAGTCGTAAGATATGTTACATGGGTCATCGAATGCTCTCAATATCTCAAGCATAGTCGTAAGATGTGTTACATGGGTCATCGGGCATTCTTACCTCCTGATCATCCATTTCGAAGTGATAAGAAATCATTTGATGGTAAAGAAGATCACAGATCTGCACCTACTCCCTTATCAGGCACAGAAGTATTAGAAGAGTTGCGTGAATTCAGTAATGTTTTCGGAAAGGGTCAAAAAAGGAAGCGTCGTGATAGTGAGGGTCCATGGAAAAAAAGATCCATCTTTTTTGAATTGCCATACTGGGAACATAACAAACTGAGGCACAATCTTGATGTGATGCACATTGAAAAAAATATTTGTGACAGTTTGCTCGGGACTTTGTTGGATGTAACTGGAAAGTCAAAAGACCATGTAAATTCTCGATATGACTTGCAAGAAATGGAGATACGAAAGGAGCTTCAACCAGTACAAGATGATAATGGAAGAGTTCATTTGGCTAAAGCCTGTTTCTCCATGAAACCAGCAGAAAAGAAGTTATTTTGCACTGTTCTTAAAAATGCCAAATTACCAAAAGGTTGTGTTTCAAATATATCAAGATGTGTGGAAGTGGATGAGATGAAAATATCAGGTTACAAGAGCCATGATGCTCATTTCATAATGCATTACTTGCTCCAAATTGATGTTAGAAAAGTGTTGCCCAAAAAAGTTTCTATAGCTTTGATTCGATTGGGGAACTTCTTTAAAGTCATAAGTAGCAAGGTGATAAGGCGAGCAGATCTTAATACAATGCAGTCTGAGATCAATGAGATTATATGTGACCTTAAAAAGATTTTCCCTCCATCTTTTTTTGATATAATGGTACATTTTCCCATCCATTTTAGTAAATGAAATTAAGCTTGGGGGTCCGACACATCTTCGTTGGATGTATTCCACTGAAAGAAACCTATGTTTCTTCAAGGGGCTTGTTCATAATCGATTTCATCTAGAAGCATCAATACTGTAACATCCGGCAATACGAAATAATTGAAGAGG
>NW_006239686.1:58861-60301 GCF_000226075.1 Solanum tuberosum | reverse complement strand
GTATTGAACTAAACTTAAAACATCAATTGATTAAGAAAGTTTTTAAAGGTGTGCTCAAGATCTGGGTTGATTTTAGGTGTTGTTGGTTTCTAGTAAAAATATACTGACCCTATTTGTTGGTTTTTCCCTTTTGGTTCATCGTTTGTTTCTGATGTATAGTGACCGACTTTGTTCTTGTTGTATTGCCTCATCATGTAGCTCCTATTTGTTGTTGTCTCTTGTGTTTAACTGTTCTATTTTGATCAAAAAATATCATGTTTAAGACTATGTAATCTTTCTAGTTCTGATTCTAAGGATTGTAATTCTGATTTATCGGAATTTAATGTCTTCGAGATAGCCCAGTGGCAAGTTTCTTGAAAATTAAGCCTTATGTTGAGGGTTCGAATCCCTGCATTAGCGTTTCATTTTTTCTTTTTCAGTTTCTAGTTTTTTTTTTTTAAGGTTTCTAGTTCCGTTTTTGTACGTTTTTTTTAGTTTTTTATTTTATAAAACATGCTAAAAGTGTGGTTTTAAACCCAGAAAAATTCAAGGATCCGCCACTAAAACTAAATACTACTACTTTCTTAAAATTTTGTTTTGTTGGCTTATATATACAGGTTTATACTTTTATTTTTCGAACCCCCTGAACGAAAATCCTGGGTCCGCCACTGGTTGCAACAGACCTATTTTCTAGTAGTGTCTCTATAATGAAAACTGAATATTTGAGCATACAAAATAAAAATTTGAACTAAAGCAAGTTGCTAATAAAACAACAATTCAACTATATGAAGAGAGATATAAATCTTATTATAATTCTAATTACTACAAATAAGTATAAAACTAATACACCAAGCTCCGATGCTTCAATAGTTGAATTCTTGTCTATTCTCATGACTGTATAAGGGGATCTCACAACTTTCACCACAAATTGTGACATTATTTCAACTGTTTAGAGCTCCTACACACAAAAATTATCGGAGTAGTAAATAAAAGTCTTTTTTGAAAAAGTTAAATTTATAGGAAAAAAATTACGGAAATATGAGAAGTCGCATGGAAAATTGAAAGGTCAAATACTATTAAAATAAATATAATGATTCTTTCATCATCTTTATAATAAATAACTAACAATTCAACTAATAATTAAAATATTATTATTTAATATTTAATTAATTATAATTTTTAATTTAGCCTAGAGGTAAAATAAATATAATAATTCTTTCATTGTCTTTATAATAAATAACTAACAATTCAAATAATAATTAAAATATTATTATTTAATATTTGGTTAATTAGAATTTTTAATTTAGCCTAGGGGTAAAATGAATCAGACTTTTCATCTTTGGAGCTTCCAAAAAATTACGGAAATATGAAAAGTCACATGAAATTTTGAAAGGTCAAATACTATTAAAATAAATATAATGATTCTTTCATCATCTTTATAATAAATAACTAACAATTCAA
>NW_006239686.1:35029-57651 GCF_000226075.1 Solanum tuberosum | reverse complement strand
ACTTTTCATCTTTGGAGCTTCCAAAAAATTACGGAAACATGAAAAGTCACATGGAAAATTGGAAGGTCAAACACTATTAACATAAATATAATGATTCTTTCATTGTCTTTATAATATATAACTAACAATTTATAATAATTAAAATATTATCATTTAATATTTAATTAATTAAATGTTTAATTTAGCCTAGGGGTAAAATGGTAATCTAACTTTTCATCTTTGGAGCTTCCCACTTTTAGTAATAAATGATATGATGATTTATTATTGTTTGCGATAATCTATCCTAATAGTTTATTTATTTTATTTTGATTATCTCATTATTTTGTTGTTGGTTTTTCCCCCGTAGGATATACTTTCCATTGTTTCCTTGTTACTTACTTTATTTTCTACATTGTCTCCTTCTTCTTTAAATTTCAAGTAAGTTAGTCAAATTGAGTGATTTTGCTAGTTTTTAGAAATTGGAGAGGGAGCATATAAACCATATTTAGAAAAAGTATATCTAAATTTAAAATATTCTTTGAAAAATATATGGTCGAACACAACTCCAATTCCTACTTTTAAAAAATAAATAATGTATTTGATTTTCATGACCAAACATCCACTTAATTTGCATAAAGATAATGTATCTTAGTAAAATTGTCGAGTGAGCATTTGTGAAATTACACCGTAAATAGCGCTTACATATGTTTCTTATGGGACTCCTGAAATGTGAAACTATTAACACTTCAATTTGCTCAATTTTGAGTTAAGTAGGTAATGTACTGATCATCTTAAGGTCCAAAATAGTCTTTATTGCACACTATTTTGAAAAGCAAAAAAAGGAAGAACAATTATGGGTATTCTATTCAAGATTTTGTATGGGGTAAAACTAATTAGGTAATCAACAATCAGTATTTCATTTGCCGCCAAGAAATATTCAAAGTAGTTTGCTTTAGACTAACAAATTCCAAAAGAATTGTGTTAGTGTTGCTCAATTTCTGCACCCTGCAGGTATAGTCTTGCAGCATGGATCACTATGCCCGGTAAATGGAACAAGACGGTGAATGTGCAGTTGACGAAGTTAATATCTCCAAAGTTAGCATCGTACAATATTTCTTGGCTATATATCACAAGGTATCCCATAAACAATATCTGCACAGTGTATCTACAACAAGCAGGATACAACAAATCAGACGTATTATTCATTCAAACTAGAGTCAGTGAGTTCAAAATGAGTACATTGTATGCATACAACTGCTTACCGTCATCATCCAAAGAGCTGTGTGGCCATCCAAGAGAATGAATGAAAGCAATTCCGGAGATCATTAGAACCAAGCAATATGGCAGGCAACCGATATAGATTTTGCTCCGTTCCCTTGTTGTGATAGCTTTATACAAGAAACTTCCAAAGCCAATTGTTGTACCAGCCAAAAGTCTGATAACATAGCTGGAGAACAAGCATGGAATGTTAAATTGGAAAAACAATTTGGAGGCTCCACCTTGTCCAGGATGTGCAAGCAATGATTTCAGGACTGACACCAATCAACCTCGAGCCCAAAACCAATTTTAGATACGTGACACAACTCAAGTACCGTCTTTTAATCTTGGTTAACAAAAAATACTTTTATAAGTTGAGGATGATCAACTTATGACTTTTGATTGATCATGACTCTTGAGTCTATCAAATGAGTAGATAAATCAAAATGTACTATTTTTGAAACTAAGGAGTCATGTTAGTATGTCAAAATAAAATGGTAAGTGCTAGTAGGAAACAAAAGAGATATTTTCTATGATACCAAAAATAGTTTTTACAACTTTGGTGTGATAAAGTATAATTATTGAGTGAGCATTTGTAAAATTACACCCTATATAGCTCTTACATATGGTTCTTATATAACAGTTCAACTTTGAGTTAAGTAGGTAAAGTACTGATCATCTTAAAGTCCAAATAGTCTTTATTGCACTATTTCTGTACAAATTCCAAATTCAATCAGTAAAATGTAGACACAAAGGAATATTTGTTCATCATTTACAGTAAGCTGCACATTCTACTCTCTAGACTTCCAAACCGCATCAGCTTCAATTGTGTTCGTGTAGCTCGATTTCTTTACCCTGCAGGTATAGTCTTGCAGAATAGATCACTATGGCCGGTAAATGGAACAAGACGGTGAACACGCAGTTGAGGAAGTTAATATTTCCCAAGTTAGCATCGTACAGCATCACTTGGCTATATATCATAAGGTACACCATGAACACCATTGGCAAATTGTTTATCTACACAAGCAGTAATTCAACAAGTCAGTTATATTATTCATTCAAACTAGAGGTCAGCAAGTTCAAAATGACTACATTGTATGCATACAACTACTTACCACTGTGAACCAGAAAGTTGTGTGCATGTCCAAGTGAATGAAAGCAGTTCCGGACATCATTAGAATATAACAAGATTTCAGGACACCGAAGTTGATTTTACTCCTTTCCGCTGTTATGATGGCTCTATACAAGAAATGTCCAGTACTAATTGTTGTAGCAGCCCAAAGTCTGAGAACATAGCTGGAAAACAAGCATGGAATGTTAAGATTATCAGAATATTTTTCAAATAAGGAACAGAGAACAACAAGGACTAATCAACTACACATATAGAAGGAGCAGAGGAGTAGCAAATGTTCTATAACATATATATTAGACAAGAATGCACAAATTCTAGTAGTCACTTTTAGCAAACTGTGCAAGATTGATACAAAACGCGATGTTTTATGTCATATTCATCCACTCCAATGCCATTGTCTTGTGAAAGAGAACAACACATTCAGGCACGAAATCTCACAAGTCCTTACTGCAGAATTAAGATTTCCAGATATCTAAACAATGTTTTGAGTCTTACTCTTGCTTGATTTTTAAGAGATAAATGGTAGAAACGCTAACAGAAGCACCGAATGAATAAGCAACCAACATCTTGAGTAAGAACCTCATGTTCTGCATAAGATAGAAGATTTACGTTATAAGTTAGACAGAAGACGACATCAAGAATAATTCAACAAATACTGTACATACCAGTCTCCCTGGTGGAGTAAAGTAAATCCAGAATAAACTTGCTACATAAGAAAGGACTGTAAATTTTCCCCCGGCTACCGAGATCCATGCCATGATGGATCCAAAAGTAGAGCTCAACATGGCACAGAAGACAGTTAGATACACCTATATTTTAAGCAAAAAACTAATCAGTCGCAGGAAAAGGGGGAATCCAATCAAAAATGCATGTTTTCCAGCTAACACAACAACTGTTCAAAATTTTAACTTTGATAAATCAAGATAAGTGAAATTATTATCTTAATTTCTCAATCGTCAAATACTTGGTGTAAAATTCAACACAAGAACTACTCCAGTGGCTTTGAAACTCCAATAATTTTATCAAACGGCATAAGCAAGTGAAAAAGAAAAGCGAAAAATCGGCAAACATCAAAAACTTGAGAGAATCAAAATTCATCAATCATAAAAAGTAGAATGTTGCCTTATTCTTACTGAACGGTAAGAAACTGTACCAATACCTAAAAATCTTGTGAGAATCATGAAGATTAGATTTAAGAATTGGGGATTTAGCATCGGCAATTGCGTATTTCAGTAAAGAAAAATCTCATAATAATTCCATGAAATTACAACAATTCAATGATGAATCGTACCTGCTTATAGGTTCTGTGCAATTGATGGGGAATTTCATCGAAATTCATCATGTCATCTCTCTTCCGATTCATCTTCTTCTTCTTCTTTCAGAGAAAAAAAGTGTTGCTAGCTAAGTTCGTTACAATGATTCCTCTGGCCGTTATTTCTTGAAGGATATTTATGGTTTTACCCCTCACTCTTGGAAATAAGACGGGGTAATTTCGTCTCCATGCTTAGATTCTTGGCGGGAAATAACTTTTATAGGGAATTTCTATTTTCTTTTGATTTTTCATAAATTAATTGCATTGCTTCTATTCTATCTAATTTCCAAAATGTGAAACTATTGATTTAGGCTCATATCAATAGTTATTTAAGAATCTGGGCTTTTGATGCCCTCTGATTTTAGGATCGGGCTTCTTTGACACCTCCACTCGCTATAACAATTATTTTGAAATAACTCACATAATGTGTGTGGCATTACTTCGTTTTAACTAATCACATCCTTCAACTAGTAGAAATATCCTTACTTGAAACTTTTAGATGTGCCTGTGTTGTCATCGTTGGTGGTCAATCATGACGGGAAAAAAAAGTTTCATATGCTAAGGGGTTCCATCTTCGAGAGGATCCGATTGATATCTTCATCTCTTTGCTCTTTGACATGCGATTCATGGTTCCATTGCTCGATCTATGAAGCCCCAAACACTGTTATTCCTTTCTTCCTTGGATCGATGATAGGCACACATTAAACACTGGTATTTAGTGTTATTCAAATACTAAATATTCTTTGCAAAAAGTATGACCAAACACAACTTCAATTTTATTAATTTTAAATAAAATGAATAATATTTGGTTTTCATGACCAAACGTCCCCTTAGTTTGCCTAAATACAATGGGAAGTGCTTGGAGGAAACAAACGTCCACAAATTGTTGAGCGACCATTTGTGAAAATTACACCATAAATAGCTCTTAAGCATTTGTGAAATTCTTTATGTTCAACTTTGAGTTAAGTAGGTAATGAACTGATCATCTTAAAGTCCAAATAGTCTTTATTGCACTATTTCTGTACAAATTCCAAATTCAATCAGTAAAATGTAGACACAAAGGAATATTTGTTCATCATTTACAATAAGTTGCACATTTTACTCTCTATTATTCTATACTTCCAAGCTGCATCAGCTTTAATTCTCTTCTTGTTGCTCACCCTGCAGGTATAGTCTTGTAGCATGGATCATTATGCCCGGAAAATGGAAGAAGACGTTGAATGTGCAGTTAACGTAGTCAATATCTCCAAAGTCAGCATTGTACAGTATTTCTTGGCTATATATCACAAGGTATCCCATGAACAATATCAGCACACTGTGTATCTACAACAAGCAGTATTCAACAAGTCAGACATGTTATTCATTCAAACTTGAGTTACATTGTATGCATACAACTGCTTACCACTATCATCCGGAGAGTTGTATCTGTTTCCAAAAGAAAGAAAGTAATTATGGAGAACACTATAACAACGCAATATTTCAGGCAACCGGTGTAGATTTCTCTCCTATCCTTTGTTGTGATGGCTTGATACAACAAATTTCCAGTGCCAATTGTTATACCTACCAAAAGTCTAAGAACAAACCTGGAGAACAACTAAATGTCATTTTCATATTAGAAAACTCGAACAACAGATATCTAAACGATGTTTAGTATCTTTTAAGTCTTACCGTTGCTCAACTTTGAAGAGATAATTGAAAATGAAGCCAACAGAAGAACCGAAAGAATAGGCAGTCAACATCGAGATTATGATCCTTGTGTTCTGCGTAAGACAGAAGATTTACATTATAAGAAACTACTTCAAGAATAATTCAACAAAATCTACGAATCATTGATCATGTACGTACCACTCTCTCTGGTGGAGTAAGGCAAAGCAAGATTAAATCTGCTACATAAGAAAGGACTGCATATTTCCCCCCAGCTATCGAGATCCATTGCAAAGTGGATCCACAAGTAATGCTCAACATGGCACAGAAGAGACTAAGATACACCTATATTTTCAGCAAAAACAAATCAATCTTCTGAACTATAAGAAACTGAAATTCATTATTGGTAATACCTAAAAATCTTCTGAGAATCGAAATTGATGAACCATGACGATATAAGAATTGGGGATTTAGTATGATCATGTTGTAATCAGCTATTACATAGTACTAAACAAGATTACAATAAAGAAAAATCGAACAATAATTTCATGAATTACAACTTCTTTATTCTAATGTTCGCGATCAAGTAGAAGGAAAGAAAATTGAAAGTGTTATGATGAATGTATGTACCATCTTCAAGGTTGAGTGAACTTCGTCGGAAATTTCATCCATATTCATCACGTCGTCTCTGTTCCAATTCCTATTGAAGTACCATTTTACACCATTAATCACCTGATCTTTCATCTCTGAGAAATTCATCTTCTTCTTTGTTTTCTCTGTTTTTTCTTTTGCAGAGAGAACAAAAATGAACTCTGTTTTTATACAGAGAAGTGTTTTTGCTAAAGTTGTTACTAACCGTTATTCCTTTTTGGAATATTTACGATTTTACCTTTTAGTTTTAAGCTGAGTCTTGGAAATAAGTGGGGGCAGTTTCGTCTCCACGCTCAGGTTGTTGGCGGGAACGTTTAGGACCAACTTTTGTGGGAATTAGAGAATTATAAGGGAGTAGTGAATGTAATATCTCAACTCACAAGGTCTCGAAAATTATGCTTTAAAATTGTTATTTTTATTAGTATTGATACGAGATGTTGAATTTTCTTGATTTATTCGTATAAAATTCCGACTCCTCCATTTATATTATCGCATTGCTTCACTCAAAATATAAATAAAATTGTTTGTCGTCTACCTAATGTAATCTAATTTCCAAAATGTGAAACTATTGATTTAGAAATAACTAACATTGTAAATTTTAGATTTAACTCCTACATTACATATTTAGAACTCTCGCCTTAAACGTTGTTGTTAGTGATGCTTTAGCTTTAAAACGTGTAGGGATGACAATGGGGCGGGACGGGTTAGAGCTTTTGCGGGGCATACACAAAAGTTTTTCTTTTTTAATAAATTTGAATAGAAAGTATCTAATAAGAAGAATTTATCATTTGTTAAGGTGTTAAATTGAAACAAGTTATAGTTCAAATATTTAAATGAAGTCAAACTCCAGAGTCTTTATTGTACAAAATATTCAAATTCTATACACAAAAGAATATTTGTTCATCATTTACAGTATGGTGTACATTCTACTCTCTCTATTTATTCTAATATTCCAAGGTGCATCAGCTTTAATTGTGTGCATGTTGCTCAATTTCTGCATCCTGCTGGTATAGTGTTGCAGCATGGACCACTATGCCCGGTAAATGGTAGAAGGCGGTGAACATGCAGTTGACGAAGTTTATATCTCCAAAGTTAGCATCGTACAATATGTCTTGGCTATATATCACAAGGAACGCCATGAAGAATGTCTCCTGAGTGTGTATCTATCAAAAAATCCATTCATTAGAAAGAGGCGAGTTCAAAATGACTGTGATTACATTGTATGTGTATCACCCAAAGATCTGTATTGTTGCTGTCCAAGAGAATGGAAGCAATTGCGGAGATCATTAGAACAAAGCAATATTGCTTGATCCTTTCCCTTGTCGTGGTGGTTCTATACAAGAAATTTCCAGAGCCAATTGTTGCACCTGACAAAAGTCTGAGAACATAGCTGGGGAACAAACATGAAATGTTATGATTATCAGAATGACTTTTTGCAAACTGCACAACAATGATACAAAACGTGATATGAACATAGAGAACTTGAACAACAGATATCTAATCAATGTTTAGTATCTTTTGAGTCCTACCGTTGCTCGATTTTGTAGAGATAATTGGTAAAACCGCTAATAGAAGCACTGAATGAATAGGCAGCCAACATCAAGAGTAAGACTTTCGTCTTCTGCATAAGACAGAAGATTTACGTTATAAGAAGCTACTTCAACAAAATATACGAGTCATTGATCACATATGTACCAGTCTCCTTGGTGGAGTAAAGTAAATCAAGATTAAACTTGCTACATAAGAAAGGACTGTGAATTTCCCCTCGGCTACCGAGATCCATTGCATGAAGGATCCAAAAGTAGAGCTCAACATGGCATAGAAGAGAGTAAGATACACCTATACAGCAAAAACCAATCAATCACAGGAAGCAAAAATACATGTGTTTTCACAAGAAGCCGAAATCTGAAAATGCATGTAAAAAATTAATTAAATCGCCCGTCTCCAATTTATTTGAAAATGCTTGACACCATTCAATCCTTAATATTTTCTTGCATAAATGAAGACTTCTGTGAACTTCTTCGGGAATTTAAAATCTCACAGTAATTTCATGAATTACAACATTTTTATTCTTACGTTCGTGATTAACTACAAGGAAATGGAAAAAATCAAAGTGTTAGGATGAATGTACAACGGTCTTCAATCTTCTGTGAACTTCATAAGGAATTTCATCCACCATATCTGAGAAATTCATCTTCTGCTTCTTTTTTTCTTTTATTTTTTTGCAGAAAGAAGGAAAACTGAGCTCTGTTTATAGTCTGTTATACATACAGAGAGCAGTGGCCTTGCTAAGCTGTTATGAACCGTTATTCCTATTGGGATATTTACGTTTTTACCCTTGAATAACTGAGTTTTGAGTATAAGACAGGAGTAATTTCGTCTCCAGGCTCAGGTCATTGGCGGGAAGTTTTTGGAATACCTTGTTGGACAATTCTTTGATGTGAATTGAATGTCGTCCTGCAGATTGTGATTTACTGGTGACTTTGGAATATCGTGGTAAATCAAGGTATGTTGAAATTTACTATCTCTTAAGAAAAATCTCCAAACAAATATCATTAAATCAAATATTGGCTTCAGACGGCTTTAGTTTATCAGAATTATCGCCATGAAATTACACATGTCAATGTAGGTGTGGCTATTACCTAGTGGTAAGGAACTATGATAGTTTAACCCCGACATGTAGGTACTACTATGCTAATAATATTAGTATGACGGAGTCAATTCATACAACACTGTATGTGATAACTCATAGAAGCTCATTTCCTGTTACCGAGGGAACTCAATGCCCTCAACAGTGTTATTGCAAAAGTGAGTGAGCAATTCCAGAGATCGGAGGTCCAAATCATCTAAATTGGGGAACTTGATTACTTCATGTGTCCTCCGAGAGATCTTCTCTTCCTCTTCCTCTTCCTCATCATCAGAGCAAGGATACTATCCAACTCACTCCAGCCAAAGACATACTGTAGACCACGACAACGGCTTTGTTACCATTAAAGGACAATATCAGCTTGCACCTTGCCTTGATGTATCATTTATCGCAACTCTTAATCATCTACTCTTTCAGGTGGAAGGCCTCACGGCAAAAGCATTTTCTGCACAAGCACAAGCAACAGATGGAAAAAATGTATTCAATAGATTAAGCACTAGAGAAATAAAACTGTCGGTGTAAGCAAGCAATATCTCGATTATTACATTACTGTGTTGGAATAAAATATTATGGTCGATTTAATCTCCGCTTGCAAAATAATAAAATAGCTACTTAACCATTTATTTTTGGTGAATGCAATTCTCTTGACACATATATACATTATCTCAATAGTAACATACTTAAATGAAAATCTTCATAAGGATACCATCATTGTATAATTAACATATGTATAAATCGTTTTTGATTCAAAATTAAGAGATCACATTATGATTAGAGATTGCTCTAAGCCCTACAGAGAGAGGGATCAGGCTCCACATGTATTTCTTTAAGTCATCAACTATGCTAAATACATATATATATATATACTATTTGAGATATGCTAATCAGCTTTCAAGCTGTTAGTCTTCACTTCAGTAGTTGAGGTTTGTTGGAGTCGCACACCCAAGATGAAAAAAGGGATGAGTAGTAAGCTTCATTATATATGTAAGTTTCTGAAATTCATCCATAGTAGAGGCTCGTCTCCTGTTGCGTTATTATTATTAGTCTCAGGGAGGCTTGTAATAATACTGCTTGATTCTCTCAAGTAGGAGTTATGAGGATAATAGAAACTAGTTGTTGTAAATAAGTGCTCCAAAGAAACCAATGTTTTGAGTCCTGCATCACCAAAAGGCCGCTGGATCAACTCATGAATCATCTTCTTATTAACATAGTTTGTGATGAATGAATGATTAAGTAGCATCTCCGCATTCCATCTCGAATTATGATCTCTGTCCAAACACTTACTCAAAAAGTCCTTTGCATCATTAGATATCTTATCTGGTATCTCTAGTTTTTCATGTGCAATCTTCAATTTTAATTCATTCTTATTTTTACATTCTGACCATACCCGCTTTCTCGTGAGCATTTCTACAAGTATGCATCCAAATGCCCAAATATCAACAGCTTTATCTTGAATCCCACACACTACAGATTCCGGTGCTGCATATAGTAGAGTCCCTCTGCGGCGACGACACTTCTTCACTGATGTGTCCCAACATGTGTTGGTTTCAGATCTCAACGATAGCCCAAAATCAGCCAATTTCACATTTGCAAGGCCATGTTGTCCGCCAGGAAAAACAAGTATATAAGCTGGTTTCAGATCGCAATGGATAAATCCTTTACGATGAACATGACAAATCCCGACTAAGATTTGAAAAGCATAGTACGCAGCCTCTGATTCTCCGAGCACCGTCTTCGACTTATGAATTAAGTCATGCAAAGTTCCACCAGCAGCATACTCCAGCAAAAGGTTATAAGTTTTTTTACCGTTTTCGATGCTTACATCTTCTCCGAAGCACTTAATTACGTAGTCCGACCCTCTCAGTGCATGCAATATTTGTCCTTCTACTCGGAGGGAAGACGAGCGATTATCTTCGGCTGATTTGACAGCAGCAAATAATGTATAGTAATCGGTTAATGGCGTGGCAAGAGACACCGTACCATAAGAACCCCTGCCCAACAACTTAAGCTTTTTCCAAGACATACTTAATTTATTGATGAATGAGTTTTTCTTTTGATGCTTTAATGGCTTCTCAGATTTTACGTATTGTATTTATAATGCTTATTTGTTTTCCTAATCTTATTCTATTTGGGATTAAATTTATTTAGGCTTTTCTCTTTCCCTTTCCAATTCTACTTGGGAATGTAAATTCTGCTATACAGAGGAAAAGGAGTTCGTTGTTAAGTTCGCTATTCCTTGAAGGATATTTATGGTTTTACCCTTTGGTTATACGCCAAATCTTGGAAACAACAGGGGTAATTTCGTCTTTGGGCTCAGATTGTTGGCGGGAAGTTTTAGAAATAACTATTGTGGGAAGTTTCTTATTTTCCTTTCCTCTTTTATTTTTATAAATTAATCCATCTCTTCTATTTAAATTAATTTAATTTCCAATCTGTGAAACTATTGATTTAGCTAGGCTTCTTCTTTACTCCCTCCATTCCATATTAATTTAATTTTTAAGGTGTTTCACACCCTTTAAGAAAAGTAGATTAAGACATAAATTGAACATAGTTTTCCATTTTTACCCTTATTAATTATTGTCAAATTTATGATTAAAATAACTAAATATTAATTAATCACTAATTTCAATACTAACTAATAAAAGGTAAAATTGGAAGAACACTCTAAAAGTAGTCTTGAAACTGAACAATTAAGTTAATTTGAAAAATGGAAAATGACTCAAAAATTAAATTAATATGGAATGGAGGGAGTAGTTTTTTACTTATTTAATTTTTTGTTCTTAGCAAAAAGTTTCTATTGTGCGAAAAGCCTTAGTAGAGTAATAAGTTCAATCTCTTTGGTACATTTTATTATCAAAATAAAATATTAAGTGCATATGTTAGCAGGTATAGATTGTGGTAGAGGATGACTATTAGTTCTTGTAATTTATGCTCCATTCGTTCCTATTTACTTGTCAAATATTTCTTAGTTTGATTTCTCTTTTTACTTGTCATTTTGACAAATCAAAGAAAAAACAATTTTCTTTTTCCTATTATACCCTCAATTTATTGATATTGAGTTAACGTTTTTGAAAAATGTAGTGAGTAAATATATTTGGGACCCTATCAATTAATAGGGTTAAAATAGTAAACTTACTACACCTATCATTATTTTTCTCAATAGATGTGTCAAATAAAAATTTGACAAGTAAAAATGAACAGAAGGAGGTGACACAGCTCAAGTACCGTTCAAAATAGCCTTTTAATCTTGGTTAACTAAAAATACTTATTGAGGTGTAAAATTATAAGTTGGGGATGACCAATTTATAACTTTTGATTGTTTTTAACTTAAAAATAATTTTGAGTTTATCAAACGAGTAGATAAATCAAAATGTACCAAACATATGGTTGATAAAGTAAGGTGCACATTCTACTCTCTAGTGCTAGTAGGAAACAATGGAGATATTTTCTATGATACCAAAAATAGTTTTTATAACTTTAGTGTGATAAAGTAAAATTGTTGAGAGAGCATTTGTAAAATTACACCCTAAATAACTCTTGCATATGGTTCTTATAACAGTTCAATTCTGTATTCTATTCAAGATTTTGTATGGGGCAGGGTAATCAACAATCAGTATTTCTGTACAAATTCCAAATTCAATCGGTAAAATGTAGACACAAAGGAATATTTGTTCATCATTTACATTATAAGTTGCACATTCTACTCTCTATCTATTCTATACCTCCAAAGCTGCATCTGCTTCAATTGTGTTCGTGTAGCTCGATTTCTGTACCCTGCAGGTATAGTATTGCAGCATGGATCACTATGCCCGGTAAATGGAACAAGACGGTGAATGCGCAGTTGAGGAAGTTAAGATTTCCTAAGTTTGTATCGTACAGTATCTCTTGGCTATATATCATAAGGTACGCCATGAACACTATCTGCACAGCGATAATCTATCACAAGGAGTAATTCAACAAGTCAGTTATATTATTCATTCAAACTAGAGGCCAGCGAGTTCAAAATGACTACATCGTATGCATACAACTGCTTACCGTTTTGAACCAGAAAGTTGTGTCTATGTCCAAGTGAATGAGAACAGTTCCGGAGATCATTACAATATAACAATATTTCAGGAAACCGAAGTTGATTTCACTCCTTTCTGCTGCTTTGATGGCTCTATACAAGAAATTTCCAGTGCTAACTGTTATAGCAGCCCAAAGTCTGAGAACATAGCTGGAGAACAAGCATGGAGTGTTAAGATTATCAGAGTATTCTTTCAAATAAGGAACAGAAAACAACAAGGACTAATCAACTACACATATAGAAGGAGCAGAGGAGTAGCAAATGTGCTATAACATATATATTAGCCAAGAATGCACAAGTTTTATATATTCTAGTAGTCACTTTTAGAAAACTGTACAAGATTGATACAAAACGCGATGTTTTATCTCAAATTCATCGATCCACTCGAATGCCATTATCTTGTGAAAGAGAAGAACACATTCAGGCAGCTAAATCTCACAAGTCCTTACTACAGAACTAAGATTTCCAGATATCTAAGCAATGTTTTGAGTCTTACTCTTGCTTGATTTTGAAGAGATAAATGGTAGAAGCGCTAATAGAAGCACCGAATGAATAAGCAACCAACATGGTGAGTAAGAACCTCATGTTCTGCATAAGATAGAAGATTTATGTTATAAGTTAGACAGAAGACTACGTCAAGAATAATTCAACAAATACATACCATTCTCCCTGGTGGAGTAAAGTAAATCCAGAATAAACTTGCTACATAAGAAAGGACTGTGAGTTTTCCCCCGGCTACCGAGATATATTGCATGAAGGATCCATAAGTAGAGCTCAATATGGCACAGCAGACAGTAAGATCCACCTATATTTTGAGCAAAAAACTAATCAATCACAGGAAAAGGGGGAATCCAAGCAAAAATGCATGTTTTCCAGTTCAAAATTTTAACTACTATAACTTTAATAAATCAAGATAAGTGAAATTATTATCTTAATTTCTCATTCGTCAAATACTCTCATATAAGTCACTCAAGAACTACTCCAGTGGCTTTGAAACTCCAATAATTTTATCAAACGGCATAAGCAAGTGCAAAAGAAAATCGAAAATGGGCAAACATCAAAAACTTGTGAGAATCGAAATTCATCAATCCTGAATAGTAGAATGTTGCCTTATTTCTTACTGAAACTGTACCAAGAAGAAGAAACTGGACAATACCTAAAAATCTTCTGATCAGCTATTACGTATTTCAGTAAAGAAAAATCTCATAATAATTTCATGAAATTACAACAATTTCTGATGAATAGTACCTGCACTTGATGAGGAATTTCATCGGAATTCATCATGTCATCTCTGTTCCGGTTCCTATTGACGGCCCGAAGATTCATCTCTGTGAAATTCATCTTTTTCTTCTTCTTCTTTCAGAGAAACTGTGAGCTCTGCTATACAGAGAAAAAAAGTGGTTGCTGAGTTCGTTACAATGACTGCCGAAGGATATTTATTGTTTTACCCCTCAGTTTTGGGAATAAGACGGGGTAGTTTCGTCTCCAGCCTTAGATTGTTGGCGGGAAATTTTAGTAGGGAATTTTTATTTTGTTTTGATTTTTCATAAATTAATTGCATTGCTTCTATTTAATTTCCAAAATGGGGAACTGTTGATTTAGGCTCCTATCAATACTTATTTAAGAATCTGGGCTTTTGATGCCCTCAGGTTCTTTGACACCTCCAGTCGCTATAACAAATATTGTGAAACAACTCACATAATATGTGTGCCATTACTTCGTTTTAATTAAGCACATCCTTCAATTAGTACAAATATCTTTACTTGAAACTTTTATACGTGTCTGTGTTGTCATCATTGGTCGTCAACTGGGGTTTGAGACTATGAATCCCCAAAAACTGTTATTCCTTTTTTTCCTTGGATCGATGATAGGTGCATATTAAACACTGTTATTTAGTGTTATTCAAATACTAAATATTCTTTGCAAAAAGTATGACCAAACACAAGTCAACATTATAAATTTTAAATAAAATGAATTTTCATGACCAAACGTCCACTTAGTTTGCTTAAATACAATGGGAAATGCTTTGGAGCAAACAAACGTCCAACAAATTGTTGAGCGACCATTTGTGAAATTACACCCTAAATAGCTATTAAGCATTTGTGAAATTCTTTATTGCACTATCTTGAGAAAAAAAAAACAATTATGTGTATTCATTCTATTCAAGATTTTGCACTCAACAATCAGTATTTCATTTGCCAAGAAATATTCAAAGAACTTTGCTTCAATCAGTAAAATGTAGACACAAAGGAATATTTGTTCCTCATTTACAGTAAGCTGCACATTTTACTGTCTATACTTCCAAGCTGCATCAGCTTTAATTCTGTTCTTGTTGCTCACCCTGCAGGTATAGTCTTGTAGCATGGATCATTATGCCCGGAAAATGGAAGAAGACGGTGAATGTGCAGTTGACGAAGTCAATATCTCCAAAGTTAGCATCGTACAGTATTTCTTGGCTATATATCACAAGGTACCCCATGAACAATATCAGCACAGAGTGTATCTACAACAAACAGTATTCAACAAATCAGTCATATTATTCATTCAAACTAGAGTCAGCGAGTTCAAAATGACTACATTGTATGCATACAACTGCTTAATTACCGCTATCATCCGGAGAGTTGTATCTGTTTCCAAAAGAAAGAAAGCAATCATCGAGACCACTATAACAATGCAATATTTCAGGCAACCGGTGTAGATTTCCCTCCTATCCTTTGTTTTGATGGATTGATGCCACAAATTTCCAGTGCCAATTGTTATACCTACTAAAAGTCTGAAAACAAAGCTGGAGAACAACCAATTGTCATTTTCATATTAGAAAAACTCGATCAACGGATATCTAAACAATATTTAGTATCTTTTGAGTCTTACCGATTCTCAATTTTGAAGAGATAATTGAAAATGAAGCCAACAGTAGAACCGAATGAATATTCAGCCAACATCGAGATTATGATCCTCATCTTCTGTATAAGATAGAAGATTTACATTATAAGAATCAACTTCAAGAATAATTCAACAAAATTTACGAGTCATTGATCACGTACGTACCACTCTCTCTGGTGGAGTAAGGTAAAGCAAGATTAATTTTGCTACAAAATAAAGGACTGAGTATTTCCCCGCAGTTATCGAGATCCATTGCAAAGTGGATCCACAAGTAATGCTCAACATGGCACAGAAGAGACTAAGATACACCTATATTTTTAGCAAAAACAAATCAATCTTCTGAACTGTAAGAAACTGAAATTCATTATCAGTAACACCTAAAAATCTTCTGAGGAGAATTAGGGATTTAGAAGGAAAGAAAAATTGGAAGTGCTAGGATGAATGTATGTACCATCTCCAAGGTTGAGTGAAGTTCGTCGGAAATTTCATCCATATTCATCACGTCGTCTCTATTCCAATTCCTATTGAAGTACCATTTCACGCCATTAATTGCCTGATCTTTCATCTCTGAGAAATTCATCTTCTTCTTTTTTTTCTTTTGCAGAGAGAACCAAAATGAGCTCTGTTTTATACAGAGAAGTGATTTTGCTAAAGTTCGTTACAAACCGTTATTTCTTTTCAGATTTGACTATTTTACCATTCAGTTATACGCTGAGTATTGGGAATAAGACGGGGTAGTTTTGTCTCTATAATCAGGTTGATGGCGGGAAGGTTTAGAAATACTAACTTTTATATGAATTTCTATTTTCTTGTCCTCTTTTGATTTTTATAAATTAATAATCGCATTGCTTCAAAAAAAAATATACTCCATCAATATTTTATGGGAAAAAAAATTTAAATATACAAATTAATTACCTTAATTACCACTATATAGCAATAGTTTTTTTTTTCGCCTACATAACAATAGTTTTTTTTTCAAAGTTAGGTTTTAATATTAAAAAAATATATAATATTAAAAAAAACGTCTAATAGTGCTCCACGATTTCTACTTCTTTTTTTTTCTCAAATCTTTTACCTTCCATGATTTACTCAAATTGGTAATTTATATTCTCTCCTATCAATAAAAGGTTTCTTAACAAAAATAAAATTCTCTTTCTACTCATTCTAGATGACTATTCAATCATGAATACCAACAATTATTCAATTGTAATTCAACATAAAAGATTGGAACGCATCAGGTAATATTGATAATTCAATATTTAATTTGTGTTTTTTTACGTGATATTTCTAATTGAAAAATCATTATGATTTTGTTGTAGTATACCATGTTTGATATGGGTTTTTTGTGTTACAATGGGAAAAATACGTTAAAAATCACTTTTATAAAATTGAATTTTTTCAATAATGAGTCGTTTAATTAATGGTGAAAAATAGGTTGTTGTTGTTATTCATCAATTTTGTGTTTTGATTTTTTTTTTTAATTCTTTGGTTTGTTATGTATGGTTTTGAGGTTTAGAATAGAAATTATTTTTACTGATTATGTGTTTTGGTAAGTGATTTGGTGAAATGAATTGTTTTTAATTAGTTTGGTGTAATTTTGATTCATTTTTGTGTCATTCAGACTTGTTTTTTTTTGTACATGATGATGATTTTTTTTAATTCTTTGGTTTGTTTTGTATGGTTTTGGGATCTATAATAAAAATCATATTTAGTGATTATGTGTTTTCGTAAGTGATTTGGTGAAATTTATTGTTTTGTATTAGTTTGGTGTATTTCTGATTTTTTTGGTATCGTTCAGAGTTGATTTTTTGTACATGATAATGGTGTATGTATTGATTCAATTTTGGTGTAATTCTTCTACATTCAGAGTTGGTATTTTTTTTAGATGATGATGGTGTACATGTTGATTCTATTTTGGTACATAATGATGGTGTAAACACCATATTTGAGTTAAGCATTATCATGTCATCAAAAAGCATTCTTTAAAACATAATATATAAGTTGAATACATTGAAATGACCATTTTGTTTGACGAGAAACACTACTAATAATTTTGATCTGAAACAGGTAGAAACCACCAAAAATCAACTTTGAAGAGGTAATGCTACCACCAATTACAAGAAAACAACCAGGCAGACCACCAAGTAACGACCGTAAGAAGGGATTCAACGAAGAAAAATACAAGAGGAGTAAAGTCACTTGTAGTAAATGTGGTACATCAGGGCATAACAAAAGGACTTGCCCCAAATTTGCTTATCAAAATTAACAATGATATATTATTTTTAAATTTTTTTCTTAATATTTTTTTGCTTCTTTGAAAATTTCTTAGGATTTTTTAAGAATGGTGAATGCAATTTTATCCAACTTTGGTTACTCTTGATTAGTGTATTCTTATTATTGGTGATTTAATTGACATATCGTTGGCATTAAATACCAACATTAAATATTGAATATGAACAACAGCTACTTAGAGTAATTGAAACCAAAATTATTACACAATGTTCAGTTAAATATTTTGATTTAATGTTTGAGTAATACTAAAAAATATTAATCAATAATAATGGTTGTTATAATGGCTAGCACGTACATATTTGGTGTATTTTTGGTGAAAATAATCACAAAGATTGTTCAAATTGGGGATATATAGTGGCTGATATTTTTGGTATTACGAGCATTAAATACACAAACACGAGTTTGATTTGAATTGAAACCAAAATTAATGCACATTATTAACGTAAAAAAATTGATATAATAGTTGAGTAATACTAAAGAATGTTAATAATAATGGTTGTATATCATAACCACCAAGTACACAATTGGTATACTTGTGGTGGAGCAAGCACAAATATTGGTAAAAAAACCAATTATTTTCAATTATGATATTTTGGTATTCTACTATATTCTAAAAGAGAGTTTAGGGCCAAGTATAATATATAATATTCAAGATTGAGACTTTTCCTAATCTTGAATATTATATATTATACTTGGCCCTAAACTCTCTTTTAGAATATAGTAGAATACCAAAATATCATAATTGAAAATAATTGGTTTTTTTACCAATATTTGTGCTTGCTCCACCACAAGTATACCAATTGTGTACTTGGTGGTTATGATATACAACCATTATTATTAACATTCTTTAGTATTACTCAACTATTATATCAATTTTTTTACGTTAATAATGTGCATTAATTTTGGTTTCAATTCAAATCAAACTCGTGTTTGTGTATTTAATGCTCGTAATACCAAAATATCAGCCACTATATATCCCCAATTTGAACAATCTTTGTGATTATTTCACCAAAAATACACCAAATATGTACGTGCTAGCCATTATAACAACCATTATTATTGATTAATATTTTTTAGTATTACTCAAACATTACAAAAAACTTATTCCTTTATCCACGCAAACAATCGCTTCAAAAACTCAATTATTAGCCCCAAAATATACCATTTATATTATTGGGCCCGTGCATAGCACGGGCAACATTATCTAGTTCTACATATAAAAACCAATGTAATAATGAATTAACGTAAAAGAATTTGATTTGAAATCATAATTAACCCACATTTTAAACGTAAATATAGATTGGTATAATATTAGAGTAATACAAAAAAGTCGGTCATAATAATGGTTGTATATAGTGACAAAAACGTTGGTATTATATACTAGCAACACACATTCAATCTGTAGCAACTACTTAAGTTCGAATATATAGTTTGAAACAACAATGAACATAGACAATTGACGTAATGAAAACACATTTTCGTAATAATACTATGGTATATTACCAATCACACACATTGTTATTATAAACCAAACTCACACTATAAATTTTGATTTACTCTTAATCTTTTAGAAATTGGAATTTCATCCTCAAAATCGTTGTCATAAGGATAATTTTCTTCAACCAATTATGAGGATAATAACAACACACTCATTGACTCGATTAGAGATTTTGTTGTTGTCTCTAAAACTGACGATTTTTTCAGTTGCTTCGCTTTCACTGACAGTATCAATAACAATTTTCCTCTTTCCGTAATTTCAAAGTAATGCTCCATATCTCAATTGATAATTTTCAGTAATAAAAAACTGTCATTGATATGTTCATATCTTCTCGACACACATACTCATCAAATACACATATATACAAACCACAATTGCTACAAAAAATATGAAATATGACTTTTTCGAGGCGTTCTATTCATAGAAATCAAAATATCAAATAGAAAAAATTAACAATGGTGAAAGGGATGGATGAATGTGAAGAACTGGAAGTGAAACAATGGTGAAGATGATGGAAGAGAGAAGGGTGAAATTTTTTAGCAAAATAATTAGAATATTTAATGTTTTGAATGAATAAAAAATGTTGGGAAGATAAAAAGGTTTTAGTGTAAAGACTTTACTTTTTGTGGATTGTATAAAAAAGGCAGGAAAATAAATGGGTTTTAGATTAGTGTAAAGAACTTTTACTTTTTGTGGAGTGTATAAAAAAGGCAGAAAAATAAAAATATTATTGGATAGGCACCTTAAAAGTAACGTGTGACTTAAAAAATAGTAATTGAAGAGATAAAATATAGAAAAATTAAATATCATAATTATCATCCCAAAATTAGACAAATAATCCCAAAAAGAGGAGAGAAGAAAATTAAAAATTAAAAATTAAAAATTAAATTAAATCCGAAAAATTAATTATTGTGCTATGTTTGTAATTTTAAAACTATGTTTGCAATTAAATAGAAGTATGTGTATATATTGTTAATTAAAGTCTTAAGTAGTATATTATTGTAATTTTCACTATTTTGAATAAGAGAACTTTGATATGGAAAAAGACTTTTTGATTTGGGTTGTATTACAAATGGCTAAGGTCACCCTATTTATACTTGCGTGGGATGGTTCTAGATATTTACGGAGCTGTAGACTTAATACCTAAGGATATTTCTTTGACAGGTGATCGGGTCTTGGAATCCTCAGGAAAGTGTAAGCACCTATATACAATTTCTATTTTTCTTTCTATATATAGATATGGCTTTCTCTTGATGGAATATACCAAAGCTAAATCTTCTTTTTAGAACCACAACTGAGTGAAGTAGGCGACAACTGCTATTAGGGTCTGTCTTAAGGCATTGGCTCTCTAAGTATCTACCTCTCTAAAATATCTACACATTTCTTAGATACAACAACAAGAAAATTCTAGTAACTTTATCTTCTACCCTAAAATATGTAGATATTTCTTTAAGATAATTATTCTAAATACTACACTAGAGTATTCTAAAATCAAATACAAAACATTTTCAAATTTGGATCAAAAGATTTAACAAAGGAGGAATAATGAGTTTATAACTATAGTAATTGAACAACTTGCAATGCAACCATGGTGCAATCTCGATCCCTGAGCCCTTAACATAAATTTGGGACTCGCGGAATATCATTGATCGAATTTATTAACTCGAATTTTTTGTACATTGATGTTGTTCATAAGTTGGGTAATCTAAGTTAATATGGACCATCTTCAATATCACTACGCCTACAAAATTAGTAGTATACACAATATTCAAAAGTCGTACACAATTATAAGACCTTAGACATAAGATTAATAATTCAAAATATTCCTCCTCCTTTCTAGCTTCCTTTTCTTTAGTTGAATCTTACGATCGTAGTTAACAATCTTGGGCTAGCAAAAGGGCTCTCCAATTATACATTTCTTCTGCTATTCTCTACAATACAGTGTCAGGATATACTTAAAACTATAAATTTTAAGAATATTTATTTTATTAATCGTCATATTCAATCAAACATAATCACGTAAATAAGACAACGGGGGAATAAATGCTCCAATTCAATATATCCTTCGTAAAGTTTCGCCCATAATATGTTGAAATTCAACTTGATTACCCATCTGAAAGTTGGTTCTTTCATTACCTCATATTTAATTGGTTTATTTTATTTTCTCAGTCTTTTATATATTAAAAAATTAATTGGCTATTGAAATTTTATCGGTTCCCAAGAACTAACAACCTAAAACCTTTTTTTTTTTAAAAACATAAAAATTTGGTGGACTCTTGAAACTATATTTGTACCACATAAATCGGGATAAAGGGAGTAATACATATTATTTAAAAATTACGTAAAAAGACTAAATCACAATAATTAGCAACTATCTAAAAGACATGAAAAGTTTGATTACTAATTCTTGAAGTTTTATTAGTACCACATAAATTAGAAAAGATGAAGTAACATACTATATAATTTAAAATTTGTGTAAAAAGTACTACAAAATCACAATAATTAACAACTTTAAAAAAAACTGGTCGACTCTCAAAATTTTCAATGTCATAAATTGGAATAGAGAGAATAACATACATTATTTAAAAACTACATAAAGAGTATTATTAATCACAACAATTAACTTAAAATATCTAAAAAATCATATTAAAATTTAGTTGACTCTCCAAATTCTATTTGTCCCAAAAATTGAGATAAAAAATAACATATATTGAACTCGTGCTTTTATATATACTAGTCTCCGTGCACGCGCGTTGCACGTGTTTCCCATATTAATGATATAGTTCCCAATTTTTTAACTTTGTAGTTCCCACTTTTATAGTAAAATACTACTACAAGATATCATTTTATAACTCCCTCCAAATACACAAATAACGTCGTATTAATTATCTATAGCCGTAAACAATTATAATTACAGTACGTTATAAGAATAAATCAATTAATGAAAATTCTAAAATCAAGTCTTCCAAAGAAACCAACTTCCTCCTTTTCATAGCTCATGAATTTCTGCTAGCTGCACTCCATATATCATCCAATGAATGTTGAATGTTACATGTAAATTGATATGACAATTATTCAATTCCAACATGTATCAACTCTACATGTTTCTCCATCTCCCATTTTCTTTATTTCATGCAAAAGGAAAAATTTAAAGGAATAGAAAGAAAATGAGAAGGAAGGCCAGATTTTTTTTACTCAACTAAAGAAACAAAACTGGAAGGAAATGGAAATCATTTGTTACCTTTATATAGTGTTTTTTTT
>NW_006239686.1:30033-34509 GCF_000226075.1 Solanum tuberosum | reverse complement strand
GAGATGGTGGTCTTCATATATCATCCAATGAATGTTGAATGTTGCATGTAAATTGATATGACAATTATTCAATTCCAACATGTATCAACTCTACATGTTTCTCCATCTCCCATTTTCTTTATTTCATGCAAAAGGAAAAGAAAGAAAATGAGAAGGAAGGCCAAATTTTTTTTAAAAAATAATCTGCTCAACTAAAGAAACAAAACTTGAAGGAAATGGAAATCATTTGTTACCTTTATATCTAGTGTTTTTTTTTTTTATGTTCTTTGAAATTCCTTTTAACATAATATGTATTTATTAACCTACACTTAAATACTTAATGAACTATTCAAATTCTACCGATTGTTATATTAACAAAGATTGGTTACTAATTTAGAAGTGTTAGAATTTGATAAGTTAAGTTAAAGAAAATGAAAAGACAAATTATAGGAATTGTAAAAGTTAGGTAAAGTAATACATGTGTGTTAATTTAAAGCAATTAATCATGTGTTAAAGTACCACTTTTCCACTTCCAAATCCCGTTCAATTTATGTAATTGAAAAATTAATTAATTGAATTTTATTTAACTTTTACTTAAGGTGCGCAAAATAATATTTTTTAATTAGATATTTAATTAAATGTTTGATTTAATTAGATAATATATATATATATATATACACACACACTTACGGAATTGTAAAAGATAATGTACTAATACACATATAAGAATATGAAGAATCAATTCTGAAAATTGTTAAAGACGCGCTGCATATATAAAATGACTTCTAATGACTTCTTGAAATTAGTAATTTGATATGTGGATAAGCATATAATTATGGTTGATTCATGGTATTGTACTCAATATGATATTTAGCATTTATTTAAACGTATATTTACAATTTTTTGCACAAATTATTAAAGGAGTATTTATTTATTTCAAGATTAAAATGTTTAATTAACTATATTAGATGAATTTAATTAAATATTTTATAACATTTTCATTTAGTGTAAGGGTAAAATGGTAATTCAACTTTTCACCTTGGAGCTTCCCACTTATAATAATATATGATATATATATATATATGAAAACACTAGATAATAACAGTACTCGAAGGGAGTATGATTCTTTTGTGGTTAAATAAAGTCTAGAAATACAAAATGTAGAAAGTTTGACAGATCTCCAAGATTAATGTGAATGGAATAATTGTTATGCCTATGCAACGAACACAACTTAAAATAGATAATCAACATAAAATAAAATTATCCAACAACATAAAAATAGATACTCAATCCAACAAGATAAAATAATACAGTATAATCCAACATAAAATAGATACTCAATCCAACAACATAAAATGGATACTCAATCCAACTTCCTTGTTTTGAGGAAAAAGAATTGCAAATGAAACACTTTTCAGAACTAGCTGCGAACCAGCAAACTATTCACAATCTAATTGGATGTATAAACCTCATGTATACACAAGCCTCAGACAACAGCATAAGTCTACATTACACTGCTTCCTTTCGAACAGATAACTTACCACGCCATAATAATTGCAATGGTACTGGAACACTATGAAAAGCTTGTGTTACGAACCTCACATCTACAATCGGTATCATTATAAAGGATATCCATGCATGACTTTTCCTCTCGTTACACGTATGTGATAACTTTTTGAACAGCCATGCCTTGAGCAACCTTCATCTAACGTAACGGTTTAGATAGTTTTGAAAGAATCTAAGAAAACAGGCCAGCCTTTTTACATCATTGCCAATTTTGGTAGAAAATTAGTAAAATCATGCTTGAACCTGTAAAGTAGCAACATTATGCTTGAGCCAGGCCCTTTTTAACAAGCATCTCATACACTTTGTCCACCTTATTCGGATCAACATTGAATAGACCATGCGCATCAGATTTCTTGGTGATGTTGCCATTAAAGATCCCCATGGACATGGTTTGCGACATGTTTAGATAATGAGCCGGCAGGATTCTCATCTCATCACAAAGCTTTTTTTCCTGCATTTGCAATTGCCACAAATGCAGGTTAGGATTAAAAGGATACAGCCATACACTAATAACTAAAAGTTCAAAAAAAAATGCACTTTTCAGGGGCATCAATACTATTAGAATTGCTACATCAATACCCATTTTGATATATGTACAAAGTCAGATAATACCAGTCGCATGGTTAATGCTCGCAAAGAAAATTGTGGAAATAGTCAAATAGCAACAATATGTGGCAGCAGAAAAAGAAGATTCTTACAGCTTCTGAGAGCAACTCAGCCCCTGAAAAGCCACTGACATCCCAAATGTCTACAGCACTTCCAACACCATGTGGTGCGGTGGTTGATGATAAGTCATTGCAACAATCCATCATTTCAGGGCCTCTACCAACTCCTCTAGGGCTGCTGTCATGCTCCACTTTAAAGTGACCTGCTCTTTGCAAATATTTGCCACTTGGGCCACTCTGGGAGTTCTCCTTCAATCTACGTACATTTTCTTCAGATTCCCGCGTTCTCTTTTGTTCAACATATCTTTCTGCCTCAGCTAAAGTTCGGCAACCAGCAATTCGGGCATCCTGGTGCAGGGACTGAATATTTCAATAACACTAACTTGAAAACTTAATAGACAAGACTGCAGATTTTAAATTTGTCACATATGCCAGAGGTACGTGCTTGACCCAATCTATTGATCTTTTTGCCAAATTTTATTTGATTATAGTATCTGAAATGTATCCCATGCAACAACCACAACCTACAGCACCCATTGGGTGTGACCAAATTGCCTACTAAGTGGGATGAAAACCATAGGAGACCAGGGTTCAATTACCAGGATTAATTTCTACAAAGAACTTTACACTGAATCTGAGGAGTGGAGACCCAGTTTTGACCTTATGGAATGTCCAACTATTTCTCAGGAAGAAAAGGATTGGATGCAAAGACCATTTACTGAATCAGAGGTCTTGCAATGCCTACAACTTTGTGATGGAGATAAAGCTCCAGGGCCAGATGGCTACACAATGAGTTTCTTTAAATCTTGTTGGGGAATTGTAAAAGAGGATCTGATGCTGACAATTCACAATTTCCATCAAAATGGAATTTTTGAAAAATCTTTCAATGCCACCTTCCTAGCACTAATTCCTAAAAAACCTAGAGCAGAAGAATTGAAAGATTTCAGGCCTATTAGCTTGATAGGAGGAGTCTACAAGATCATTTCCAAACTGATTACTGAGAGGTTGAAGACAGTAATGGGGAAGCTGGTTGATGTACACCAAATGGCCTTTCTGAAAGGAAGGCAAATCATGGATGCTGCACTAATTGCTAATGAGTTGGTAGACTCCAGAGTTAAGCAAAAAATTCCTGGAATTTTATGTAAGTTGGACATAGAGAAGGCCTATGATCACGTCAATTGAGCTTTTCTGCTGAAGGTTTTGAAGGACATGGGATTTGGGAGGAAATGGCTCAATTGGATAAAGTTCTGCATATCCATTGTTAAATTCTCCCTGATCATAAATGGAAACTCTGAAGGTTTTTTCCAATCACAAAGAGGTTTGAGACAAGGTGACCCTCTCTCACCTTTCCTTTTCTTGCTAGCCATGGAAGGCCTCAATCACATGATCAGAAAAGCAAATGTTAATGGATGGATTAAAGGCTTTAAGGCTCAGACTCAGGGGAATAGGGACAATGAGGTGGGGATTACTCATCTACTATATGCAGATGATACTTTAGTTTTCTGTGAGGCTGAGGTGATACAAATTAGACACATCAGAGCAATCCTTACCATCTTTGAAGGTATATCTGGTCTGCATGTAAATTGGCAAAAAAGTTTTCTCTATCCTGTGAATCAAGTGGATAATATGGAGTTGCTAGCTAGAAATCTTGGCTGCCAAATAGCAACCCTACCTACAAGGTATCTGGGCATGCCTTTAGGAGCACAAAATAAGGAGACAGCTGTGTGGAGTGAAGTTTTGGAGAGATGTAACAAGAAGCTTGCTAGGTGGAAGAGTCAATACCTCTCCCTGGGAGGTAGGTTGACTCTAGTTAAATTAGTCCTTGATGCCCTTCCTTCATATATGATGAGCTTATTTCCTAAAGAACACTGTGAAAAAGATCAATCAACTCAGAAGGTCTTTCCTATGGAATGGAAATAAAGAGCACAAAAGTTACCATCTAGTTAAGTGGGATACTCTTACTCTTAGCAGAAAGCAAGGGGGGCTGGGAATAAAAAAGCTCAATCTTCAGAACAATTGTCTCCTTCAAAAATGGTTGTGGAGATTCTGCATTGAAGATCAGTCACTCTGGAAAAGAGTCATCACAATGAAGTATGGACTACAAAGCCATTGGATTACTGAGGAGGCTCTTGGAACTTTTGGATGCAGTGTGTGGAAGACTATTAGAAGATTATGGCCCCAATTCAAAGGCAACATCTCACTAAAAGTGGGAAATGGTAGGAAAATTGATTTTTGGAATGAACATTGGATTGGGGATGAAAGCCTG
>NW_006239686.1:1564-29564 GCF_000226075.1 Solanum tuberosum | reverse complement strand
TCAAGATGCAGAAGTTAATAGTCACTTATTCCTTCATTGCAAAGTAGCTACAAGCTTGTGGAACATGTTTCTTGGTCTTCTTGGTGTATGCTGGGCAATTCCAAAGTCCACTAAGGATTTGCTCTACAGCTGGAAGGAGATAGGAAGAAGGGAGTCAAATGAAGATTGGTGGGAGTTAATCCCAGCCTGCATCTGGTGGTCCCTATGGAAAGAAAGGAACGGAAGATGCTTTGTGGATAAGAGAAACAACATCCAGAAAATTAGAATGAATTGCCTTAGTCTTTTGTACTTTTGGTGTAAACAAGATATGATGGGGGATATAGAACTTTTTGATGACTTCATAGGTAATTTGTAATCTCCCATAGGGTAGTTTGATATGCTCTGATGAGATTGTAAGTGACCTATGCTCATCATTTATTTGATGATGAGCCTTTTGTGAATACACAGTTACCTTTATCTCAAAAAAAAATACCAGCATACACAAAATATACTAGATGCTTCTTCTATCTGCCAAAAATTTGGTGGCCAAAGTTGCCAATAGTTATGCTGGTGAGAGGAACAGGTAGCCAGGTACTTGATGAATAAAAGTTGAGGTGTGTCCAAGTTGGTATGAACAAAACCGTTATAAAAACAAAAGAAAATGGATCACTACCTATGGTTAAGGAAACTAGTTAGCATTCATGTAGACTTACACATGGTAGTAACAAAATAGGAGAAAATACATTATAAAATTTTTATACGAAATGCTTACCCAGTACAGAAACCTTTAAATTTTAAGTTCTACTGTTAGAAATTTTTAAAAAAAAAGATGAACTTTAAATTCTTTTCATATCATTGAGTTTGTGTTTTACACACCTAATGTTTTGTGTGTAACAAAACATGATTATAAGCTGATAATGTTCCAATCTTTGTATAAGGATTATAATCATTCAGAAAGGATTCCAAAGAGCCTAGAAAATAGGATTATCATTCTGGAGGTACTCTAGTAGAAAGACTTTGCACTTAACCTGAAGATCTCGTATTCGTTTAACTATCCGGTGCTCCTCGACTATGCTCCTAAGGAAATCCTCATGCTCCTCTTTTGAACTAAAACGCATGAACACCCTGTAACGACGGCATATGTCCTTCTCCTCCGGGGTGAGGTCTTTCTCAAAAGGATCAGGATGAAGTAGTTTTCTTTCCAAAATAAAATCCTTCCTACGTTTCCTCTCATCAAGCCTGCAGAATATTAACAGATTGAAGATTCGCACAAACAAAAATAAATTAAGAGTATCATGAGCCATTAGTGCATCAGAGCAACTAACATAGACAATTGCTGACCTCTACTACGTAATTGTCTTTCAATAGCTACATTTTCTCATGAATACATAGTTCAAAAATCCATATCAACAACATGATGTACCAGAAGCACCTATCTGGGATTACTTCCCTTTACAATCATGGGAAGATTATCAACCACATTTATTTGAAGACAACAGCCCAGTGGGATGTCAATATGGTATTAAACTACCTTCAATCTGAAGTCAACTGAAAAATGGATGCAGGCAAGAGAAACTTGCATTGAATGGCATCTATCTGAGAAATGCATTATAAAAAGGAACAGTTTAAAATTTTACAAATTGCTAGGTGGCTCAAGGCAGGATAAAGTTCATTATTCATCCACAAGATCCCCAAGAAAACTATAAATAGGTGATTCTACCAGCATACATCAGTTGAATGTTGCATTCAATAAAACCACCTTAAAGTCAAGAAGTCAATTGACATTTTCAAATGTGGCAAGAAAATCAACACTTGCAGAATCATAGCTCTCTTCTGCAAAGATTCTCGCACTTGGAAGAGGGGGGGAGAAGATAAAAGAGTAACTGACAGAAATAGTACTTAACATTCTGTTTTTTTGCATATGTTGGGGAAAGAGGAAATAAGTACCAACATCACAGTTCGGTGAGGATTACTTACCTTTTATTGTATATACGCAATACCCGAAGTTTCAGTTCACGTTCAGCATTGCTATCTGTCTCTTTAAATTCCATATCAGCCACCATCTGCTCAGCATCATTATCGTATTCAATTTCAAACTCCTCTCTCTTGGAATTATAACCACTTAATTCTGTCATAGAAGGCCCCTCATCCACTGATGACCTAGGCTTTTTCTCTCCGACACTCCTGTCTGCAGGACAACCTAAATGCAATGACAAAAGACTCTTAGCATTTCTCTCAATCAAAAAGTTACCATGCATACTCTAAAGAAAGTATCAATAAAAAGTTAAAAACTTCATCAGCTATTTCTTTAAGTATAGATAGTTGTGAATTATCAGCATTACTGTTATCAAACTACAAACTACAGAAATGGCATGGTATCTCCTGCTCACAATCGAGTAGAAATGTGGAATAAGCATATACTTGCAAGAATTTCTTTGCCATATTCATTTTTCAAAATATATATAAATAGCATCACCAGACAAGAATACTTTAAGATTAGTACATGGATATCTGAATCCTAAAGTGAAGATAAAGCAATGGTGCACAAACAGTAAGCATCACAATTTTCTGTGATCTAATGTTAGAGCAACTGATACCTTCCACTTTGATGCTATCATGATTCTCCTTACTATGAAGTAAGCTAGATGTCCTCTTTCCAGCTCCTGCTAATGTACCAGAAGCAGAACCTCCAACTGAAACCAAATCAAACATGATAGAGAAAACAAGTGAACATATGCCAACACAAACCGAAGAATATAATAATTTTTCCCACAGTTACCACTATAATTGCCTTCAATTCTATTGTCATCTCTATCTCTCTCCCTTTCTGTATCCACACACACCCATACATATGTATTGCCTTTGCAGGGACACTGGGGGAAATTTTGTTCTATTTTGTTGTCTCTTTTTAGTATGAGCTTAGAACGGAATTGTTGAAGATATAATTAAGTTAAATAAGATAGTGCCCTCTCTAATAGCTTAAACTTTAAGATGAGATGATCATACACTGCAAAATAGTATCAAGCAAGCAAAGGTGTTGGGTTTGATTCTCCGCCACCCATTATGAAAAAAGAATTTCTATGTCAATTATAAGGGTATCAATTTGTGCCAGAAGCTAAACTACCTGAGGCAAGTCCAGTTGAATTTTCTTCCCTTTGATCTTCCATCCTGAAAATACATGTCCAAACGTATGAGAATAGAGAATGCTATGACACTTGCATTTATTTGGAACAAAGCCGAGCATACTTGATTCCTGCAGAGAATGGAGACTCTTCTTTAACATTAACTCCCCCGGGAGCTGCATATCCTAACAAGAATGAACATTCAATTAGACTAAGAGACGATGTGATTCTGAGAATGGATGTTGATTACATTGTTAATTAAATAAGAGTGTGTTCTCTCTAATAGCTTTAGATGAGATGATCACACCACTTCAACATGGTTAAGTCATCAATGAAGGCAGAGATTCTCACTGCCACCCATTATTGAAAAGAATTTCCACATGCTTGGCCTATGAAAAAGAATCAGGCTTCATGCCTACACGTGGGGGCATTGTTGAATACATAGTTAATGAAATAAAAGTGTGCTCTCTCTAATAGCTTAATCTTTTAGATGTGATACTCACACACTTCAACATGGTGGATATGCTTGTACTTCTTCCGACACCAGTACTACTCAATTATCAAGATATGATGATATCTGTTAACTACCAACCAAGCATGAGCAGACAGGCCTATGAAAGATAGCGAAAACCAGACATTTCTGGCTGTTGCAGTTTTTTGTCACTCTTTTGATGCCTTCTGAAGAGTGGGGTACAGATGATTTTGGTCTGCTACAAATTTTTTATTGATCCAATGAAAAGGGAAAATGTAGGGGTCCCAGAAAGACATGCCAAAGTTCTGTTTTTAACCCAACACAGATCAATTTCTTGATTAATAGCAAAACCAACCAATTGGAGTAAATGTTGGCCTGTCCCACATGAGGTAGGGGGAAAACATAGCTTGATTGTGTTATGCAGCGAACACAGTAAAAACTGATGGATTGAATCAAGAAAGTGTATGAAGCAGAAAACTGAGGCAAAACCATCCAAAATCAGAAGCTTAAGAGGTTAAAAAAAATAAAATGAATACGATAAAGAAAAGCTCTTCAGTCACCTTGATCCTTGGCCATGGCAAGAAGTTCCTCTCTGTTCTTTCCCATAACATGAGACATGTCCTACAGAAATATAGTGTGCAGATTCAGCTTTTCATAATGAAGCACTTGATGTAATGCTGCACTGTGTTAGGCGGGTTACTCACCGGAAGCGGAAAACAAGGAGAACTAATATATGTGGACTTATAGTGGTCAATACACTGCAATTTACTCTTTGTTCCAACATGTTCGGCAACTTCAGCCCAGTTTGCCAATCCGTACATTTCCAAACCCTGCAAAAGAAAAAGAGGACAGGCGATAAACTAAAACCAAGAGAACTCTAATCCTCCCAGAATTCTGAATAAGATCTAGATCACTAGGATATATTTAAGAGGACTTGTAAAAAAACTATAGAGTAGAGAAATAACTGATGATTGAAATATTTAAGCACAAGCAGAAAAATGGAAGACTACCTCTAGAAGTAGCATTTCCTCATCAGCATTCCAGTCAGCACATATGAGAGGAAATGACAGGTTATCCTGTTCATAGAAGAAAACCTTGAAGACATATCCCACACATATATCCATAAAACGTAAGAGATTACAAAAAGGTGAGAACATAACTAAACAAAGTAAACAGCATAAAAGAGCCAGAACTCCTCCCTCAAATGTAAACATGTGAGAAAAATGCTTCATTAGATCATTGATCAGCTAAGATGGGAAGTGACTATCCACTGTACATACGACCACCTACTAATCTCATCATTTGTAATTAATCATAATTATAGTTCACTCATGAGTAACAGCTTCATAAAAACCTTGTCCCCAATTTTAGATTTGACAAGTCCAACAAAGTAAACATCCCATTCTCTATTACTTAGCATCCACATAAAAAGTGTGAACTTCAATTCTACCTCTCTAGATATAGTATCAAATACCAACATGAGTGTCCATCTTACTTGAATCGTGTGAAAATCATCTCCCGCACATAAGCATCTCATTGTTGCAATTAGAACAACCTTTTTTCATGAGCATATTTCTATCTATTATCTTCCATCTCATCAGGGGTGGATTTTTACATTAGAAATAGTGGTTCATGTGAACCCATGGTCTCTCCTCAAATTAGGTATCCTATGTACATATTTCCTAAAATTGATCTAATATTGTTTGATAGCACCCATGCTCTAAAAGGGTCGGATGGTGACTTGGTTGAATGCGAAGTTATTTATTTTAATGAAAATGGATCAACTCCCACTTAATACATTCTTTTTTCTCCTTTTATTAGTGGTAAGCCCATGTTCTAGAAATTCTAGATCCACCTCTGCATCTCATTATGAATCCAATTTAGCTCCACTATAGGTAACTAGTAGACTGTTTGGCCAAGATTCTCCAAGAAAAAAAGTGCTTTCTAAAAAAATATTTTTTTCAAAGTTGGGTTGTTTGGCCAAGCTTTTAGAGGAATAAAAAGTGATTTTGAGTAGGAGCAATAGCTGTTTTTGAGAAGCTGAAAAAAGGTTTCCCTCCAAAAGTACTTTTTAAAAAAAACACTTTTGAGAAAATACATTTAGAAACCTTTTTAAAAGTTTGGTCAAACACTAAATACTTATAAGTGTTTCTCAAATTGATTGACCTAACACACACAGCTTCTCACAAAAGTACTTTTTTTAAAGCAGTTTTGAAACAAACAATTTTCAAAATAAGCTACTTTTAGAAGTTTGACCAAACAAACTACTCCCTTTGTTCCTTTTTAATTGTCATGTATATTAAAAATACTTTTTCCGAAATAGTTGTCAAATTAACAATCAAAAGAGAATTAATTATTCTTGATGAAGATGAGAGAGAACTAATTCTTTGTTTCAACTTTGCCCTTAGCATAAATTATTCTAGAATTAAGAGGCACGTAAATAGATAAAGATTAAAGAATTAATAAGGGGTCAAACTACACTACTAATTAATTTTTTCTTAAGGGTTGTGCAAAACCCTATCATGACAACTAAAAAGGAACGGAGGGAGTATAGGTAAAGGATTATATCCAAAAGTTAGTGAAATTATGATAATATGTCAACAGATAGCAGCCCTCTTTGATGAACAGGATTATTAGATAAAAATACATCTTGTACAAGTGGATGACCATAGATATAGTTCTTATGACTCTGCCTGACCATCAAGCAGCTATGAAGACTGCACACCCCTTTCATATTAGCTGAGTGGTCAACTCTCATATACAAAATCAGGTATAGAGTTCACCTGCCACAATCCTTCTAAAAAATAAATTAAATGGTCTTTAAGATGTTACGTACTCAGCAGCTTCAACAATCTCTTTAATATTTTCCCAAGTTTTGCATAAACCAATCAGGATACACAAAATGATGATATCTGCTTCGTTAATGTGACATCAATGAAGAGCGTAGCAATTAACAAAACCTACTGAGAATTAAGGCTGCAATTTAAGACTGCTTCAAGCATTTTCACCGGCTTAAACTATTTATGTTCTGTTAAATGTAGATACGAATAAAACAATTCAAGAGAAGTACTTAACTGAAGTAGTCCAACATTTTGATGAAAATTCAATAAGATGAAGTCACTAACCATAACCCTATACAGATGATTGCTTTTGTGAGGCTGCACTTCTGCTCCAACAGAAAAGCATTCCACACAAAGATCAAAGTCAGAGCACACAACACATTTAATCCGAATCCTTCCAGATATGTCTTTATTGCAATAATTGCAATGGTACAAAGCCTTTTTCCCTTCAGTCAATATTTGGCCTTCATAAACAGAAACAAGACAGATTATAAGGCTCAATTTAAAACAGAAAAAATTTCGTGATTAGCATCTGAGTAGAACACCAGGCATAAATAACAAAGTTCCAAAAGTTGGAGTAGTTACAATGCAGTAGGAGCACACATACAATGAGACTCATGAATTACTCTTTTTTCTGTTCCGCCATGAACAAGATTAAAATAAAAAATATGAAACAAGAAATAGAAGGTAAAAATACATTTTTGTTCCACAAGGCACAAACATGGTCACAAGCTGTGATGAATAAAGAATTGTGTACTTCCGCTTCGTGTGAAATCTGACTATGTACCATGATATGAGAGGAGTTAAGTTTAAATAGTCTTCTTTATTTATGATAAACAGTTAAAATTGAAATAGTTAATGTTTATAGGAGAAACATGTTTGGTCTTATATTAAATCTTGAGCTTCTTTGAGAGAAAAATAAAGTAAAAAGTTGTATTGGAAAGAGAAAACGGGCAACGCACATGAATGAAAAGTTTGTGTCGTACAAGATGTAGCAGAACTTCCCTTGAGAATAGAAAAAAGGGTTTCTTTTTTAGACAGATGGAGTTAATAGTTCAAATTTGTCCACGTCTACAAGCCAAATAGAAGTCTGTTTAAACTGATGGGAGATCTCGAGAGAAAATAGCACTGCAGGGATCCTGCTTCTTGTAAATGATTTTCATTCCCAAGGGTGCTAATTACCAAACGTATAATCTAAAAGATCATACCAGTAGCTGCAGTATCAAAACTCTCCACATTTGGTGCTGCCCTTTTTCTCTTAGACCTACCAAAGAATTAAAGGGACAAGGAAAATATAAGTTACCAGATCAGGCCAATAAATAATGGAATCAAATCAGATACAGTTCCACATGAAGCAATAATTAGTACGGAACTATGTTTACATAGACACATATCCATACAAGACTTCATTTTTTTTATAACCATGGTGTCTGGGCAGCTTGCGCGCACCTCGACTTATTCCACGGGTTACGCTACCTCAACACTAGCACAAGTCCCGGGTAACTCTGTCCACCAATGCTTGGACAGATGAAATAAAGCACCTAATGTTTGTTTTTACTCCATTGAGATTTAAACCTCAGTCCTCATGGTTTTCAACCCACTTCATTGAACACTCGGCCACACCCTTAGGTGCAATATCCATACATGATATTTTTTTGATAAGGAATATCCATACATGATATATAATGCAAGAAATACAAACTGTCTATGACATCATGAAAATCAGTGTTCAAGATCAAAAGGTAAGGAAATACTTTTGTCTATGAAATACGAACTTTGAACATTGATTTTCTCAACTTCATAGACAAAGTTTGTATTTCTTGCATTATATATCAGGTATGGATATTGCACCCAAGGATCTATCCTTCTCAAAAATAAAAAATAAAACCTTCAAAAAAAGGTAAGGAACAATCTCTGAGTAACAGCTTTAAGTATGCCATTTGGAAACAGAGGCGAGGCATTGGCATCACCACTGCTACACTTAAATAAAGCCCTAAAGAAGGTGTTAACTAAAGCAAGGCTGCAGGAGAAGAAAAAGAAAACAGAAAATAAATAAAAATAAATAAATAAAAAGGAAATTCACTGAAAATATAGTTTGGTCAACTTTTTAAACATAAAACCATGAGATGTCAATAACACTAATTCAAGTTGAGAATGACATGTCTATCTCATTAAATTCCTCTGTTTTAACGACTAGGATCGCATTAGCAAGCAAATCACGAGACTATCCTCTCAAGAACACGCACTTCCAATAGCAGTTAATATACACTTTTAGATTAAAAAAAAAACAACCAAAATGGAAGGAAATCCAAAAATACCTCATAGAAATTACATTATCGATCAAGGAGCTTTCTATTCAATTCTTCTAGAGATAAAGAAATTTATACTTGATTCTTCTGTTGAGTTGAAACATCCTATGTAGTTTTAGTAAGATACTTCTCACATTACAAAGATTAAGGGAAAAAAATCACCTTTTTCCTCCATATTCTCTTCTTTTTTTTTTAGATCGCCTTCCTCTGTATTCCATATCAAAACTTGCAACTCAACATCTCTTTTCTCCAAATATATTCAGTATCTAATATTAGTACGATGGCAAAATTATCACATGAAACCCTAACCTACCAAAGTTAGGGTGGGTCATTGACTTGCCCATTTATTAGCTTAGCCCATTTTAGCCCAACACATTTCAACCCAAATTGACCCATGAGAAACTTTGTCAAAATATTTTCATTTGATATGTAATATACACCCATAATAAAGACAAGATTAATTAGAAACTTAAAGAAATACAAAAGAATAGACAAAGAAATTAAAACTTAGTAAGAACTGGGTGAGTTCGGGTTATGAATTGCGTTTTAGCCCAACTCATTTTAGCCCAAGTAACGATGACTTACTCATTTATTAACTCATCTCACTTTAATCCGCCTAAGTTCAACTCAACTTGCCCATTTGACACCCCTAAATATCATTGTTATCAAAGGCGCGTTTAAGCCCTGAAGCGAGGCTCAAAACATGTTGAGCGCTTCGCCTCGCTTTATGTGCGCTTTAGTGTCGTCATCAAGGTTCCAAGGCAAACATTTCCATGGCAATGAGCCTCTTATGAAGAAGTAAAACCAAATAATTGATATTTCACTTTATCATAAAAAAAAATCAATTTCTTTGGTCATATATTTGCCATTCATGTTTATAATTATTAGCCTTGGATTAAACATATATATTTGTATTCTTTTCTCCCTTTGTGCCTTTTTTCATTAAAGCCCATGCTTTATTTGCGCTTTACGCTTAAAGCCCCCACAGACCTTAGAGCTTTTTTGCGCTTTCGCCTTTGATAACACAGCTAAATATTACTAATATTCAACAATGCTCTATCATAATTAAGCATATTCAAATTAGGACTCTTGAATCTTCGCTCATTTTCCTTTATATCTCCAACTCTTCTCCTCTTCTTCTTCTTCTTCTTTAGAAAGGGTGACTTGTGTGTATTAATAGACAAAACAATACATAGATCATCCTGAAATCATATTTACGAAAGTGCTTCAGGTATACAAAAATAGTCATCCTAAATGCTACTCAGAACATCAATTATATCAACAGAATCTTCTGAGTAGGACTGTTTACCCCAAAAACAAATAAGCAAAAGACAATTCAACTTTATCTTCTGCAAAGAGTTTTCCACATTATCAAAACATCTGGAATTTCTTTCTTACCAAATTGTCCACAAAATGCTTGTTTGAACAGTTCTCCATCTATCCGTGTCTATTGCCTGAGAACCTCCTTCCTCCTAACTATGTAGAACATCAATAATCCTTCCAGGCATTATCCAAGATATTCCTCTAAGGCTGATGAATATTGTCCATAGTCGTTCAGTGATTTTGCAATGTAGAAACAGATGATTAACTGTCTCTGCTATCTCACCACAGAGAAAACATTTGAGCATAAGGTGGAATTTCTTTTTGTCAGATTCTCCTGAGTAAGAACAGTCTCTATAGCCAGAAGCCAAGAAAAACAAGAAACTTTATATGTAATTTTAATCTTCCAAATGTGCTTCCATGACCAGTTCATAACCTGCTTGTTGGTCTGATTTAGTAACTTGAAAGCACTACCCACCCTAAAAGAGCCACAGCCATGTCCCAACCACCTTAATCTATCAGACCCCCTTGTAGGCCACTGAAGAATTTCTATGCCTGGTAAAACTCTGTTTTTTTTGTTTTTTGTTTTTTGTTTTTTTTTTTTTGAAAATGGTAATGATGTATTCTTCAGCATTAAGGAGATGCTGGTGACCTGGTAAAACTCAGTTACCTTCTGAATCTCCCAATAATTGAACAATCTTCCAAAGATAAGATCCCATCATTGGTCTGTTTTAAGTTCTGCAATAGTCTTGTGTTGATGAAGTACTAAGCCAAATATATCAGGAAAATTCTCCAGCAAACTACCACTCCCACACCAGTTGTCACTCCAGAAGGCAGTTCTGTTTCCATCATACACTCTGATGGATGTATTGCTCTTCAATTCAGGCAATAGAGCCCATATGGATCCCCACATGCTAACTCTATAAGGTGTGTTTACTTATTTGGTCCTCCATTTATCTTCCTCCCATACTTTGCATTACTGACTCTTCCCCATAGATGTTGATTTTCTTCAGTGAATCTCCATAGCACTTCATTTTATGAGCTTTCTTCTGAAATTTCAGATTTCCAATACCCAGTCCTCCGTGTTTTTTGCTAGTGATTAAGGTACCACTTGACCAAGTGAAAACCTCTCTTTTTATTGTTTCCTTGCCACAAAAAATGACCTGATTTTATCAAGTTAGTTGATATTTGATAAACCCTATTAATATTGGGAACAATGGCATCATGTATGTTGGAAGTGCATTTAACACTAAGTTAATAAGAGTGAGTCTACCATCCAAAGACATGTAATGTGACTTCCATCTATTCAGCTTCTTTTTCACATTTTTCTATAACACTGTTCCAGATCACCTTTGACTTTGATTTTGCTCCCAATGGCATTCCCAAATATATAGTAGGTAAAGAACCAACATCACCACCTAGGATTGTGGATAGTTGAGCCATATCAGGCACTTCATTGATAGGATATAGACAGCTTTTCCTCCAATTAATGTGAAGCCCAGATATACCTTCAAATAACACCAAAATCACTCCTAAGTACTTGAATTGCTCTCCATTAGCATCACAAAAGATTAGGGTGTTGTCAACATATTGCAGATAAGTGATTTCCAGGCTGCTATTGCCATTCGTGCCAACTCAAAGCCTTTTATCCAACGACAAGTGTTTGTTGTCTTAATCATATTGCTAAGACCTTCCATAACCAAAATAAACAAAAAGGGAGACAATGGGTCAGCTTGTCTGAGACCTCTATGAGCACCAACAAATCCAGTAGGGGAACCATTGATGAGGGCAAAAAAAGTCACAATTGAAATGCAATGTTGACCTAATTAAATTCATTTATAACCAAAACACATCCTTTGAAGCATATTCACCATGAAATTCCAACTGACATGATCATATACCTTTGCAATATCAAGTTTGCAAAGGACTCTGGGTTTTTTAAGTATAATCCTAGAGTGAACGGCTTCATTGGCCACCAAGAGTCCAAGACAGCATCCATGATTTGTCTTCCCTTAATGAAAGTCATTTGTTAAGAATCCATAAGTTAAGATACCACCCCTTTTAATCTTTCTGGTAGTACCTTTGCAAGCAACTTATAAACACTCCCTACCAAATGGATAGGCCTGAAATCTCTCAATTCATTGGCACCTTTCTTCTTTGGAATTAAGGCTATGAAAATTGCATGAAAGCTTCTCTCAAAGATTTCCATTTTGTGGAAATCATGAAAAGCTTCCACATATATCATGCTTCAAATTCTCCAATACTTAAGTAGAAATCCCATAGTAAAACCATCTGACCCTGGAGCTTTGTCTGCAGCTCACAACTTCAGACATCTCAGAACCTCTTGTTCATGAAACTTGTCTTGCATCTTCTCCCTCTCCTCTTCAGTTATGACAGGACAAGTACCAAAACTACAGGAAGGTCTCTAATTCTCTGTTTCAGTGTACAATTTTGTTAAAACTCAATAATTTCCTCTTTGATCCTTGTTGGATTCTCAATAATATCACCTTGAATCATAAAACCCTGCATGTGGAAGTCATGTGTCTTCTCCCAATGAGAAATTCCAGTTGTGACACAAGGACACATCACGTGCTTCCCCTCTTGACTCCCAACGAGAAACTCTTGTTCAAAGTCTTTGATGCCTGCAACCTCTCTGACGAGTTCCCTGAGCTCTGACTTTGCCTCAAAGCTAGGTTTTCTCCCTACCCACATATCGGAATATAGTACTCCACTTCATCTCTTATGATTACACCTCTTCGGGAATATTTTAGCAACCACTGGTGACGAAAATCAAGGCCCACTTCAAATGGATTTTAAGCTCCGTTTCTTCCTCGATGGCTATCCACCCTCCCCACTGATCACCAATTTCACGAAAGACTCTTCGTGACCAGATGTGAAGGGGAAGCCCCAAGGCTCGAATTCAAGTTTCTAAAGGTTTGAAAGAGTTGTGATTGCAACCCGCTACTGAACTCCACCATTCCAGGTACAATCTGGGGTTCTTCAAGGACAAGTTTTTCTAAAGTATCTTTTTTCGCCATATATCTATTGGAAACTCAAAAAGAAACGAGTTCCCCAGCATCTCGAAGATGCTAACTCAGGAAATTGTCTTCCAATTTGTTGTAGTCCACCTTCTTACAGCTGCCAAAGTTGGTCTTTCAAAACTCCCCTTGTCAAAGTGCCAACTACACATTTCCAGAGTAAACCATCATCCTTAGTTCCGTAGTTGTCATCAATGCTAATATTCCTTGCTCTGCTGCTAACATCAGCCTCTCAGAGGTTTTCCGTTTGCCACTTACTCTCTTTGACTACTTTGGCATAGGGGTAACTGGCTTTCATGAGTCTGGGAGGTTCTGTTTTATCCAGGTGAGAGGTTGATTGAGTGAACCTCACCAATCTTAAATGCAATGTCCAGCCACCCTGCATTAATGGCTGCTTAAGGAATAATTAATATCAATCTCCTATCTCCATTTAATGCCAAAATGCTCATATATTTTCCTTGAGCATTAAATTTTCTAGTATTGACATATTCTGTGATCGAATCTTTAATTTTCCATCTCCTGAAAATATTCCTCGTCTTTAGAAGCCTCTTTGAGGGTATGACAGATCCAGTCCATGATTTTCTTGCTCATGGATACACGTCTCATCATATTCCAACTCCTCTCGACCCATTCGTACCAAGTTGATCCATCTGAGTTCCACTTGGTGATGTCAAAAGACTTGAATCCCACATTAAAATAAATTGTCTTCCTCCGTGTTTGAGAAAGACGTCTAGGAAACACGAAGATAGAAAAGGTGGTTATGAAGCTAGCACAGAAGGTGTTAGCTAAGGGGATAGAAGAGAAAATGAATAGATTCCGATGGACTCACTGAAAAAGGTGTTCAACAATCCTAGGAAGTAGGAGAGAGAAAGGTCTTGGGAAATGTGTCGAGGAGCATTCTTTTCTTGTTGCAGGACATAAACTCTTCTTTTGTTGTATAATCTAACAAAATTCACTTTCTTCCTTTGTTTTTTTGCTTGGTCAGCATGCTTCACTTAGGTTGCTCAATTTATACTCTTACCATAAATAATGGCGTTGTTATCTAAAACTATAACTTTACTCTACAGACAAGTAGTACCATGTTCAAATATCAGGCACGAAAACTTGAACCAGGGTACATTCAAATTTTACCCTTCAAATTTTCAAAAAAAACCTAAATAATTATGCTTCCCTTTCATTTACTGATTCACACTAAATCTTTTATACCTTTTTCGCATAAAACTTGCTCCCACACCCCCTCTCTTTCTTTACAAATCCTCCATCTGCAACTGCTGAACTTAACTATCATTTTGACTAATTAAAGCAACCCATCAATTACTGAACTTAACTGTCATTTTGACTAATTAAAGCAACCCCATCAATGCTTCCAACTCTAAATTAACAACAACAACAAAAACTATATATATGTGCAGAACCCAAACACTTCGAAACAGTGAAAATTATCAAAAACAAAGCAAAAACTATAAAATCAGGCTAAAAAAAAAAAAATTAAAAATTGTAAATGAAATGGAGTAAGCATCGAATAGCTTTACTGACCTCTGGCTTGGATCATCATCGGTGGATTGATGAACAGCCCGAGAACGACCCATTTCTTCCGAATTGGAGCTCCGAATTTGAAAGCACAAAACTCCGGTGACACACAACTCTCCGGCTGCCGCAAAGACAAAGTGCGGAACTTTTCTGAACAAAATTCCTAGATTTGGGGAATGAAGAATTACGTCCTTTTTACACTATTCAAAAATCAAAATTAGGCTTTAAAAAAATCATTTTCACTCATTTAGGAAAAAAAGTAATACTTAATTAGATTTATAGTATAAAAATTAAACTTAAGTACCACTAGTATTCGAATTGATTCTAAGAAAATATAATTATTTATTTAATTATAAGGACAAAAGTTGGAAAAAAATAATATCAATTGTTTTTTATTTATCAAAGTGGACAAGAAAAATGAAGTTTTATTTTAATTATATTGGATAAGTAAACAAAAAGAGTGTTATTAGTTTTCTGTTTCGAATGTATTAAGTTATTTATATTACACTTCTTAAGTTTATAATACTTTTTATTTGGTTTAGATCAACAATAAAATCTCACTAAATTAATATAGGTGGGATCATAAAATATTCTTATTTTATAGAAATTATTGTATTGATAAATTAATATTTATTAATTCAAAGAGTGTTTTGAAATTCAATGAAGGTTAATTTATTTGCATCAAAATCATTGTATGTTACTAATTTGTGTGTCATATTTATTGAATTCACATAAAAATAAAAATAAAATATATAAAGTACAATGAATACATCAAAATCATTGTATCTTATTAAATTACATTTATTGAACTGATATAAAAAAACAAAAAAAAACATTATGCATAAAGTACAATGTATGGCATGATTCAATGTAATATTTTTTTTTTGTTAAATGATTCATTGTAAAATAAATTCAAGAATTCAATGATTCATTATAAAAATAAATTCATTATACATAATATTTATTATTTTTTAATGATCAAATAGTATTCATTGTATCTTTACTAAGAACACTCAATGTATAATGATGAGAGAATAAATTATATAAGCAATATAGGAAAACCATATCCAAAAATGGCTTCTCATTTAAAAGGTGTCACCAAATCAACAATAACAAATTAAATATGTAAAACATTATGTGAGTACAAAAGATATCATCCCACATTCACTCAAAAAGATTTGCAGTCATAGCAACACCGGAATTTTTGGATGCAACAAGAAAAGTTAGAAATGAACTTCAACTAGATTTAATTTGTAATATAAAAAATAAAAACACAATAGAATCATATTTCACTAAATTGTCTTAAATATATTTGTACTTTTAAGAAACTATTAATTTTAAATATTAATGAGACCATATAGTTCTATATGGGTCTTTTGAAAATATATTATTTTATCATCTTATCAAAATGAGCAATTATTCGGTTTTTATTTCTTCGCATTTATTTTCTAAAGTGATCAATATCGTTTCGTGATATATAACATTTTTTATCGAGTGTTTTTCTCACCTGACAAGGACGAGATTGAAGCGGGTGGAGTCATCAGGAACACTGATGGTGAATGAGTTGTAGGTTTTGTTAACAAATGTTTCAGCCATACTCACACCATGGCTAAATTCGAAGCCCTCCAAACAGGCCTTCATCTGGTTGTCTCCTTTAACCTGTACCCAATTGAGGTAGAGATCGATTTCTTTGAAATTATACAACTTCTAGCACACGACCAACCTATTTACGAATCTATTACTATGTCATGCAGGTCACTTTTGAAGAAATTGGGGAATTCAGTGGTCCGACACAACACCAACAAGGTAGCAGATATTTTGGCTAAGCAAGGTAGCAAGCTAACAAGAAGCAGTCAGCCCCACGTTTTGTTCTGTATAGAATAACAAAACAAAAGTATAATTCAAAAAACTTTCTGCTAGCCCAAGATCGTCAACTAAGATCGGAAGATTCAACTAAAGAAAAGGAAGCTAGAAAAGAAAAAGAAGTATTTAGAAAGGAAAACTTTGTTATGGAAGAACGCCCTTGAATTGCTTTCAAATTTTATTTTTTTGGTTTACAAATGACTAAGGTCACCCCTATTTATACTTATGTGGGATGGTTCTAGATATTACAAGATCTAGACTATTCTATGATTATTACAAATATCTAGCTCTCTAGAATATCTACACATTTATTAGATCTACAAGAAAGTTCTAGTTAACTTATATTCTAGAAACTACTCTAGAATATCTAGATATTTCTTTAAGATAACTCTCTATGTTTCTACACTAGAACATTCTAGAGAAATCTTATATAATTCAAAAGTCATCTTTAACTTTATTACAAATATCTACCTCTCTAGAATATTTACACATTCATTAAATCTGTAAGAAAGTTCTAGTGAACTTATCGTCTAGCAACTACTCTAAAATATCTAGATATTTCTTCAAGATAACTCTCTATGTTTCTACACAAGGACATTCTAGAGAAATCTATATTATTCAAAAAATCTTTAACTTTTTTTCACTTTCAACCCTCCTGCCTACGTCAAAAAATACTAAAAGACGATAAAAAGGGATTGTCAATTAGTAAAATAATAACACTAGCTACGTATAATAAGTCAGTGCGTTTTGAAAATCTTGCTTTAACTTTTAACTATGGTAGCGAAACATTAACCTTTTTAACCAAAAAAAAAAATGATTAAAGCTAGTAATGACAACTTGAGTACAATATTTATACGTGGATTTGATACTATTCCCATGTTCTCTTTCCAAGTATTTCTTAATAGACAATTTCTATTCAATTAGTAAACATCTAACTTATTCTTGCAATAGTAAATTCCTTCTACTACCAGATAAAGAATTGATTTTGCTTATAGATTTTGTAAACTTTATTAGTGTGTTATATAGATTTTGTCAACTTTATTTTGATACGTTATGTTAGTAACTTTTTGTTTGTTTGTTTGTTTTTTCCCATCATTTAAGTTTTCAGTCTTGATAAAAACTAATATCTAGATGGGTCAACATATCATGCCATGAATTTTGTGTTAGAATGGATTCCTTTTATAAACTAAAAAAATTATTTACCTTCAATTGATATCATATTCCTTTAGTCGGAACTCTTATTTACCTTATGGTAGGTATTCTTTTTTATAAGATATCATTATAAAAGTGAAAAATTAAGATGAATTTTCTTTGTCTCGTCAACCCCCAGAAAAGAAAAGATCAATAAAAAATGGCTAGTCCATGTTGGATTAATTGAAAGTGTTTTTGATGGTAGTAAAAGTTATAATTCAAAAGCCGAAAACATAACTTTTTCCCAAAAATAATTTAGAATTTTGGTCACAATGGTGAAAGAAGAATTTTTATTGAGAGGTGTGAACATAGCCGACCATGTGGTGGGTTGGGAGTGCACGTGAATATGTTAATTTGGAAAAAGCACTTATACCTTGAAGAACTATCATATATTTTAAAAGGTAAATTTTAGGTTTAGCAAACATAAAAATTAGCTTTATAGCTACAGTTTTGCTATTTGCGTTCCATAGCAAACTATTCCATAGCAAACTGAGCATCAGATCTATATAAAAATCGCATGCAGCTTTGATTTGTATAAAATCGTTGGCATCTGATTTGTATAAATCGCAGTGATTTGTATAAATCGAGCGTCTGTGTCTATGAAAATTGTGTTTGTATATGTATATGTTCTTTGTGTTTGAATATCTGCATAAAATTTGAATTCGTGTACAATTGAATCGAGTTAAAACAGTTGTATTTGTATATATAAAATCTCTCTCTCGCTTTATACAAATATAAATTATACATTGTATTTTGTATAATTTGTGTTTGTATAAAGCGAGAAAGACAAAAGAGAACTGGGCAGATGAAGATTTGTATTGTATAATTACAAGTGTATAAGACGAAGAGATATGTATTTGTATTTGTATATACAGTTTTCTCTCGCTTTATACAAACGCAAACACAATTTATACATTTGTGTTTGTATAAAGTGAGAGAGGCGAGGGAGAGTGGCGAGTGAGATCAGGGAGAGAGGATCTATTAGCTTATATCATTAGTACAAAGCACCATTTCATACTTTTTATGGGGGCACTATTAAATATATTTAGTTTTTGTCAGTTTCTCAAGATAAATATACATATATATACATGATTTTTTCAGAAGTTAACGGGTGTACGTGCACCCCACAATAGCATGTGAGTCTGCCTCTGGTCAGGGGTGCCCCTTTAGCCCGTGAACATCAATGCGTGACTTGAGTTCGAGTTTAGGTTTCTTCATTTTCATTTTTAGCCGATAACTTTAAAAAATGCATAAAATATGTAGGTGATAGGTTTCAAAACATGCAACCTAACGTAAGCAAAATGGTTCTCAAACCACGATCCACAAAGCCAACTTCATTCACTTATGTCATTAATTTATATCTATATGTAAGAATATCAAATGAGACAATGTTGCATGATATCACTTCCACTACCATGCATCTATCCTTAGTTCGTCTTTGGATGTCAAAATTATATAAAGTAAATGCACAAAAAAATAAAAGGAATTCAATACATAATATAAATATATTATGCCCAGAGTCTACATTCTAGACGTGGCCGACATTAGAGAACCATCGCTAGTCCCCAAGCAAATCCTTGGCCTTACTGACTACTTAGCGGAAGACTTACTCAAGGGAATAGGGAACTTTAAATGCATAAACAAACTCAATAGTCTCAAGATCACAAAAAAAAAACAAAAAGGAACACACTGAGAGACTCATCAACTCTAATTGTCTATGAAGCCTCTAACTAATACTAGGATAGATTTTGGGGAAAGACCCACGACAACTCAACAATAACAGAAAAATAAATGTGAAATCCTCCGAAAGAAAGGAGGCTTACCAAAGCTAATTGGAGTGCAAGTGATCTCAAAGAAGCACATGTTGATGACCCTGAACACTTGTATCTGCATCATAATAAGATGCAGGTTGAATGACACTAGTACATTGAATGTACGAGTATGTAAAAAAAGACCGAATGCATAGATAAGTGAATTGATAAGACTAGAAGAATAATCACCTCAACTCAACTCAACTCAATACAAAGCAATACTAAAAGATGAAATGTTTAAAAGTTTCATAAATAAAAGATACTAACTCAAGGATGTATATAAAAATACAATAAATTATTCTTTACTCTTATTTGGGAGATTCTCTAAGTGACAACCATCACTATGATCTATATGATGATACATTGTCTCGCCCACGCTGTCAGAATTGTCATATACCTTGTCTGAATATAGAACACCTCAACTAAGTGGATCCACTAATGTTATGCTCGAAAGAAATAAGGAGTCGTCTAAAAGGTACGATTCTTTATCCATGTTAGCTACACGGTTTAAGAGAAATGTGTGTTGTCTGAACTCATCCACATATCGGTGCTCAATACTATTCTTAATAAATATATATACTCATACTCAAGTAGAAATACTCTTTTTTCTGTTTTGAGGTAATTACTAGATTAACCTCTTAAAAGAGGTAATTGCTCTGAAATATCCTAAACTCATAAACTCATTTTAGAAATCAAAGTTTCTTTTTGCTCAATGTAAAAATGTTGCATTGGGAAGACTTAGTTCCCTTATATTTTTCCTCAATCATGTATGAAACTCTTCTCAAAACTCATCCATGTTTTTTCAGAAAATTAGTTTAATTAAAAAGGATTCTCAATAATAACTTCATAAAAGCTCTTGAATTTTCCTCTTAAACTCCATTTAGTTTTAAATGTGCATTAAGACATGCGATTAGGATATGCAGAGATTTTCAAAGGTAAATGGAGCTTATAGAAGCTAATACAGAGAAGGAAACCGTGATCACAAGTTAAAAAAACATGCGTCAGATGAAACAAAGAAAAGAATCGACCCAACAATCCTTGGCGTACTACTTGTCACGACCCGATTTCTCGAGTCATGATAGCACCTACTATACCCTACTAGTAGGTAAGCCAACATGTAACCCATAACACCAAGCAATGAGCGTAGGGGCAGAAACTAGCGAAAACAATAATCTAAACAAGGACAACAAGGCGGAAACAAAACAAAATAAATATATACAGAAATCCCTCCCAGAACCTGGAAGTCACTAGTACAGAGCTATTTAATAAAGAGTGCAAGTCCCAAAAGTGGACCACAATAAAGCGTGTCTCAAAGGCAACAAGACTAGCTAAAACAAAAGAAGGAGACAAGACAAACCCAAAACGCCAAGTGCTCACTCTCGTCTCCGAGTCACAGCTGCAAAAGAAGGCTGGAACTAATCACCGCTGATAACTGGTACTAGGACCTGCATCACGAAATAGATACAGAGCGTAGCATGAGTACCAAAACAAAAGGTACTTAGTAGGCATCAAAGGCCGACTGAGCAAAAGGGGTAAAAATAATAAGAAATGATAGAATCTAGACACAGTGAAGTCAAAGCGGATATGGAAAAAAAACACATGAGCATACCAGAAATAAACTAAGTACAGTTAAACTAAACCTAACTGAACCCCCATAAGGCCAGAAAGTACACTCGTGTGCAAGTTTAAATAAAACCTGAATGAACCCCCATAAGCCCGACAGGTACACAGAATAGCTAAGTCTATTGAGAAAGAAAAAACCGGGATCCTAGCCCAAAGTAACCAGGATAATCCATCAGACTACACCCAGCCAACAGTGCACTCCCAGCCCAGCTAGAAAGAGCGACCCCAGGGGGAACCCAACCAAACAATCCACTCCCAGCTCAGCTAGAAAGAGGGACCCATGGGTGAGGTAGATATCACGAATCGTCCTACTATGCAGTCAGCTCCCAGCGCAGCTAGAAAGAGCGACCCGGGGACACCCAGCCAGCAGCACACTCCCAGCCCAGCTAGAAAGAGAGGCCCGAGGGCGATCGTCGAAATCACCGAGTCTACCCAGCCAGCGGTACGCTCCCAACCCAGCTAGAAAGAACGACCCCGGGGGTGATGGTATCTCCAATAGGATCCAATCCAACAACAGTCACCGTGGAATGCCGTCCACTCTAAGAAATCACAGAAAAGGCTCCAAGCATATACTATCTCAATCCCACGCCTCTAGTGATGCACCGAACCTTCGAGAACGCGTTAAATCCTCAAAATTAGAGGGAGAAAATACAGAAGTGCAGCAAGCAGCGATAACGCCTAATCTAAGGCTCAAACTATCAGACTCAAGTCTGCTACTCCAGTCTACAAGGAGCTAAGTCATCCGAATGACATCGGCAGAAAGTCAAGGCTATCCAGCCCACACGGGTCATAAGTCTAAGGCAATGCTAGTCTAACCTAGACTAAGGACATCATGCTTACGGTTAAGGATGATCTAAACATACAACACATAGCATACAAGTATACAATAGCATTTAGCACATAAGCATGCAACTCTACTAAACCGGTTAACATGATACTACACGCGAAATATGGTCAATCGATCCTAACATAAGGTATCTAATCAAAGTAAAGTAGGAAATTGGTACCCACCCCCAATTCACTCCAATCGACATGTTTTTACACAATTAAGCTCAATCTAATAGAAAGGAAGTCGTAGCCTACCTTAAGGTCGACCGCGCGCTCTCCAAATCACTTTGCCGGAGCTTTTCCTTCTCGAACGACCTTTGAACGCTGTCACTCTATCAAATATAGGATCAAAATGTTAGTACAGTCGTTTAGACACTAAAATCACAACAAACGGAGACGGGCCAATTTTGGAGTCAAAACGAGAATCGTGGGATCCACACCGAACTGTCTGGATTTGACTCTGCCAAGAGATCCAAAATAGTACCCCGAACTTGTGTTCCAAAATGGAACACAATTCAAGGCTCAAAACGCAGCAAAACCCAACATGCAAGAAAAACCGCATTTTAATCAACTTAAAAGAAAACATGCAGCAGTCTAAACTCGGAATTTATGAGAATCGAATGGTTTCCAGCACTCCTTGAATACTCCACGACGAAGCCACCACAATTTCGAATATGTGGGACTTCGAATCACCCAAAACCGAGCCAAAATGAGTGAGATATGACCAAAACAAGGCTGTCAAAAACAAAAGCTCGAAAAAAGGTTACAGCAGTCAGGTTTATCGCAAAATTTACCTCGAACGACGCACACCCAACAAATTCCGAACACTCTATAGCGAAGTCACCGAAAATACGAAGCTCCCGCACTTTGAATCGCCTAATTCGGTTGAGAGATGAGAGAGTTAGGAGGTTTAAAGTTTTTGAAAGGCAGCTGATTTTTCTGCATTAAATAGCAGATTTTCAGTATAATTTTTGAAAACTTAAAAACTACGACGGGGTGCTCCGAACTCGTTCGGAACCCCGTTCACGCAAACGAGATATGCAATCATACCAAATTCGATATTCCAGACTCAATGGCGCAGTCAAAAATTTTATACGAGGTCATCTTGATAAAAAGTGGGTCCCACACCCAAACGCCATTTTAAGTCAAAAACCACAAAGGATTCAAAAAAATATCAAAAACCTTAGGACACAAAAGAAGGGTCAATCTAGACCAAACTCGACATTCCGGAGCTAACCGCGCTGACGGAATTCTCATCCGAGTGTATTAATCAGAATGTTGACTAAAGTCAAACTTAGGCTTAAACTTAAAGTTAAAACGCCTAATCGCACCGACTCACACTGAGAACCTCGGGAGTTATGCCGACCGTGCTACTAGCCTAAAATGACCCTTCCAGAGCTAATGGACTCGTCATAATTGGATTCCGATGTCAAGGTTCATAAGCTCCAAAAAATACTAAAGCTCGCACAATAATCAAACGAACGACCAGGTGACCGAACTGTCAGACCCAACAAGTAAATGACTTGGGGTCGCTATTGGAACGTTTTAAACGACACACAGAAGGCAAACACAGAAATGACCAGGAGGGTCATTACACTACTGGAGCAGGGCGCTAGGCCCTGAACTTCAAAAGTCTAGGCGCACTGTTGGTGCGATCGCCAGGACTTGAACTTCAGATAGTGACGCTATATTTTGAGAGAAAAAATTATTGCTGCCAACTCGAGATCATGAGTCGGGTGGTTCTTTTCGTGAATCTTAAGTTGTCTGGATGCATAGGCTATAACCTTACCATTTTGCATTAATACATAACCAAGTCCAACTCTAAACGCATCGCAATAAACAACAAAACCCGTTGTACCCTCTGGTAGGGTCAACACTAGGGTAGTGGTTAATCGAGTTTTCAATTCCTGATAGCTTTTCTCACAAGCTTTAAATCATTAATACTTAGTTGTTTTCTGAGTCAACTTAGTCAATGGGGATGAAATAGATGAAAACCCCTCGACGAACCTTCTCTAGTAATTAGCCAACCTCAAGAAACTCCTTATATCAGTTGGTGAGGTGGGTGTTGGCCAATTTTACACTGCCTCAATCTTTTGAGTGTCGACTCGAATTCATTCACCAGACATAATGTGACCTAAGAACACCATGGATTCAAGCCAAAATTCACACTTAGAGAAATTGGCGTATAATTCTTGATCTTTGAGAGCTTATGGAACTATTCTAAGATGGCTAGCTTGGTCCTCTTCATTCCTCGAATGAATCAATATGTCATCACTAAACACGATAACAAACACATCCAGATACGGCTTAAATACTTTGTTCATAAGATCCATGAACGATGTAGGAGCGTTAGTCAAGCAAAAATACATCACAAGGAACGCATAATGACCATAATGGGTCATGAATGTTGTCTTCGGGATGTCACTTTCTCTTACTTTCGACTGATAATAGCCAGATCTAACGTATATCTTAGAGAAGCAAGTGACACCCTGAAGTTGGTTGAAAAGGTCATCAGTTCTCGAAAGGGGATATTTATTCTTTATGGTGAACTTGTTCAACTGGTAATCGATACATATCATAAAGGAACCATCTTTCTTTCTCACAAATAAGAACGGAGCACCTCAAGGTGAGACACTAGGTCGAATGAAACCCTTATCAAGAAGATCTCTCAACTGTTATTTTAACTCAGCTGGAGCCATTCTATATGGCGGAATAGAGATGGGTTGAGCATCAGGAAGAATATATATTCCGAAGTCTATTTCTCTCTCAGGAGGGACTCTGGGAAGATTGTCTAGAAAGACCTTTGGAAACTCACTCACAACTGGAATTGATTAAACACTAGAGTCATGAACTCGGACTAAGTAATAGATGCACCCCTTGGAAACTAACTTTCTAGCCTTAAGGTATGAAATAAAATGACCTTTTGACATTGTTGAACTACTCTTCCACTCTAAAACTGCCTCATTAGGAAACTGAAAATTGACTACTCGATTTCTACAATCGATTAAGGCATAACAAGCATGAAGCCAGTTCATACCTAGAATAACATCAAAGTCCATCATATCTAGCTCAACTAAGTCAGCCATGGTGTCCTTGTGATAGACATAGATGGTACAATCATGATAAACTTGTTTTGCTATAATAGACTCACCAACGGGTATGGTAAACATTGTTTTATTTGGAAAATATTATTTTGACTGGACCTGTTTAAGAGTCGCCACTTAATTTTTAAGAAAAAATCAAGAAAATTGTTGTTTTCAAAAGACTAAAACAGAAATCTAATGAAAACTTAAAAAAAAAGGGTTCGGGGTTCTTATTAGCATTTCGGGAAGGGTTTGAAAGCACCCGAAATGCCCGCTAACACGCGGTTATCCGACAATTAATTATTTGGCTAAAATATTTTAACTTATCTTGAATTGCAAAAGTGAACTACTTTATAGTTGAGACCATTTTAATAGAAAAATAATGAAATATTATCTAAGTGAAGTATTTCATAAACTTATTTATTTATCATTTATTTATTTTTAAGTCAAGTGAAAGATGAGTAATTTAGTTAAGTAATTAATTCGAAATGGGTATCTTTCGGGGATTCGAATTGTTCAACCTTAAAATTAGCGGCAAATACTAACAAGTAAAATGAACACGGTAAAGTAGAGAGGGAAAGAGAGTCGGGCCCAAATCCGGTTTCTGTCCGCCTGGACCAGTATTTGGGCCTATTTCGTTTTGGGCCAAAGGCCCATTTGAGTCATTTGTACCTGTCTTATTCTAGCAAATAATACCAAGACGGATGGGCTTTTGGCCCAATTACAACATAATACAAAACTAGAAATTTAAGTGGGTTTTTGGCCCATTTTCGTGACTGTATACAGTGTATACCGCTGCTGTATATCACTGTATATTCCACATATTTCGTGTATACTGCTGTATACGGAGTGTATACAGCATTTAATTTCGCTCCGAACACTTGCATTTTTTGTTTTCCAGCTTTGTTTCAGCTTCCCTTTCAACCCATTGATCCACTGATGAGAGGTAGACTTGAGAGGAGAATAGATTGGGCCTCTGTGGCCCACTTCGAAATGCAAAAGGGATTGGAAAAGAGTCCGGTGGACTCACACGAAGGGGCATGCAATGAAGACAAATAAGAAAATTAGCAAATGGATATTATATTTAGTATTGAAGTAAAGAAAAGAAAAAAAAATAAATAAAGATGTAACAAAGGCAAATACAAGAAACAAGACCAAACCACCTGATGAAGCTATTCACTGAAATATTCAACTTTACCATTTCACTCAAATCTACTGTAAAGGCTACCCCTTTTGGTTTAGAATGAAACAAATCAAAAGGCAAATGAGGACTAACTACAAATGTTAACTCAAACAAAACTTTCAAATGGCATTTCAAGACAAACATTCGTTCTATTAATTCTTGATCAAGAGGAAATGAAGAAAAATACATCTATTTGGCAAGAGCGGAAAACAACAACAATCGAGACTCTAAGCTAAAATAGTGACAATCTAAGAGATGTGCATTAGTATTATACAACACAACACGTATGACTTTTATATTTGAACTAAACTAAGCACCTTCACGTCTTAACCCAAGCAGCAGCTACACTTCAAGCAAGATACGGAAATTTAAATTGATAACTAACACATGATTAAGAACATCTAAACGACTGAACTCAAGGGCAATACTAATTTTGATCAATTTTGAAACAAGGTAGACTAACAACATTTGAAACCCCAAAACATAGGAAAGAGAGCAATCAACAAACACAATCAGATAAACACAAGAAATAAGCTATCTAGGCTGGAAGATTTCAATATTTTAAAGAATCATATGGGAATTAGCAGTAATAAAAGAAAAGGAACAGAATACTGAACTATCCATCCAAATTTCAACGAACAAGGATTTCTATCGATTTAAGCGCATAACCAGAGAATAGAGAATGATTAGAGGTTAACGAGGCAGAGCTAAGAGGAGAGATTTTTACCTTCTTCTAGGCAGCGAACTGGGCGAAATGAGCTAGAGTGAGCAGCGACTTCAAACAAAGACCCCTTCAAAAACTTACGACTAGAAAAAAAATTTGTATTTTTGAATTTTCCCAAAGTGTGAATTTTTTTTTCCCTTTTACAAATGAATAATCCAAGAATATATAGCAGAAACTAGGGTTCAGAATAATGGGGGAAAAGGGACCCAAATTCAAATTCGAATCCTTTCACCATTTTGGGCGAACACCTTTTTTTCTTCAGGTTTCGCCCCATTCCGAAAGGGGAAATGGGGCAGACGCATGCTCTGTCCCGCTGTGGCGTGTGTCAACGCGTTTGGGACTGCTGCTGTACGTTTTCTGATCACTTTTGGCGTGAAGAAGAAGGGCAACAGGGGTCGTTTGTTTGCTATGTATTTTTGTTTCTGAAATTTACACATTGTTTTGGGTTTCTTTTGAAGAAATAAAAAGTGGGCCGGGTTTGGGAAGTTTAGAAGTGGGCTGGGAGGTTGAATTAACACGGCTAGGAATTGTGGAATGGGGCTGATTAGAATTAAATGGGAAATGGGCTTGAAATTGAATTGGTTTTGGTGTGTCTAGAAATCAAATTAGGCTGAAAATATGGCCTAATTTTTGGGTCCCAAAGAGCTGGAACGCTAGGATAGCAAGTGGCTAATTTTGCCATGGCAAGTGCCAAATTCGAAACTTAGCCAATGAATTAAATTAATCACTTAACAAGCTTTTTAAATTCAACGAAATAATTAATTGACTTGATTATAAAATAATTAATTTAATTACAAACCAATTAACTCAAAATTATAACTATTATTTAAACTAAACTAAATTAGTAGAATATTTCACTAAAATCAAAATATTTTTGAGATGATTTTTGAAATGTTTATAAAATATACTAATCATATACAAAATTATACAAAACATATATATTGCTTAAAATTATAAAAAATGATAAAATTAACTAAAAGTAACTTGAAAAGTATTTTGAACTTTATAAGAAAAATTAATTATTTCAAATCGTTTGGGGTTTAAGGAGCTTGTTAATTGATTATTGTCGGAGAGGGTCAAAATT
>NW_006239686.1:0-374 GCF_000226075.1 Solanum tuberosum | reverse complement strand
TCTTTGGAAATGGACTTGGTACGGACTTTAGGAATTATGGCCGAACACCGGAAATAGGTCTCCTACATATCTCAGGCTATATGAGAATTCAGGCCACTTGTAGTTCGATAAGCTTGATTTAACGCACGATTTGAGAGAACTCAAAAGTTATCCCGATATCGGATTATGAAGAGACCGGAACGCTCGAGAAAAGATTTAAGAGCGAATGTTGGAATATAGCTGAGTTTCAACACTGATTCTGCCTACATATCCTCAACTCAGGGAATCAGGCTGCTTGTAGTTCGACTCTATCGGTTGAAAAGGAAATCTATTACGCAAGATATCCTTGGTTCTGGAGAAGCGACAAAGTGAGTCGAGTATGAAAAAGAGGCTTG
>NW_006239685.1:128965-129088 GCF_000226075.1 Solanum tuberosum | reverse complement strand
CAAGTTCAAGTTCAAGTTTTAAGTTCAATTTCAAGTTCTAAATTCATGTTCAAGTTCTAATTTCAAGTTCAAGTTTAAATTCTAAGGTCAAATTAAAGTTCTAAATTCAAGTTCAAGTTCTAA
>NW_006239685.1:122960-128931 GCF_000226075.1 Solanum tuberosum | reverse complement strand
TTCTAAGTTCAAGTTCTAAGTTCTAAGTTCTAAGTTCAAGTTCAAGTTCAAATTTCAAGTTCAAGTTCAATTACTAAGGTCAAGTTGAAGTTCTAAGTTCAAGTTCAAGTTCAAATTCAAAGTTCAAAGTTCAAGTTCAATTTCTAAGTTCAAGTTCTAATTTCAAGTTCAAGTTCTAAGTTCAAGTGCTAAGTTCAAGTTCAAGTTCAAGTTCTAATTTCAAGTTCAACTTCAATTACTAAGGTCCAGTTGAAGTTCTAAGTTCAAGTTCAAGTTCTAATTTCAAGTTCAAGTTCTAAGTTCAAGTTCAAGTTCAAATTCAAAGTTCAAAGTTCAAGTTCAATTTCTAAGTTCAAGTTCTAATTTCAAGTTCAAGTTCAAGTTCTAAGTTCAAGTTCAAGTTCTAAGTTCAAGTTCAAGTTCTAATTTCAAGTTCAACTTCAATTACTAAGGTCCAGTTGAAGTTCTAAGTTCAAGTTCAAGTTCTAAATTCAAGTTCAAATTCAAAGTTCAAAGTTCAAGTTCAATTTCTAAGTTCAAGTTCTAATTTCAAGTTCAAGTTCTAAGTTCAAGTGCTAAGTTCAAGTTCAAGTTCAAGTTCTAATTTCAAGTTCAACTTCAATTACTAAGGTCCAGTTGAAGTTCTAAGTTCAAGTTCAAGTTCTAATTTCAAGTTCAACTTCAATTACTAAGGTCAAGTTGAAGTTCTAAGTTCAAGTTCAAGTTCTAAATTCAAGTTCAAATTCTAAGGTCAAGTTCAAGTTCTAATTTCAAGTTCAAGTTCTAATTTTAAGTTCAAGTTCTAATTTCAAGTTCAACTTCAATTACTAAGGTCCAGTTGAAGTTCTAAGTTCAATTTTAAGTTCAAGTTCTAAGTTCAAGTTTAAGTTCTAAGTTCAATTTTAAGTTCAAGTTCTAATTTTAAGTTCAAGTTCAAATTCTAAGGTCAAGTTCAAGTTCTAAGTTCAAGTTCAAGTTCAAATTCAAAGTTCAAGTTCAAGTTCTAAGTTCAAGTTCTAAGTTGATGACATTCAAACATTCATCATCTAAATTCATGACATTCAAACATTCATCATCTACTCATAACACTTCCATTACTAATTTCTAACTTCAAATTATTAACACTTTACTAACTAGTCCTAAAATCAAATCCAAAAATATCCCAATTCAACCTCAAATTACGTATTCTCAAGTTTAAACTAGTCCTAAAATACAAAAATGCTAATCCTTCATTAACTAACAATGCCCAATTTAAAAATGCCCAATTTTTTTAAAAAAACCCTAAAATAAAAATCTTCAATTATCTATACCTAACTAACAATAATCAAATCAAAGTAACAATTGAATAACACCATTACTTTCACAACTCTTCATCCTCAATCTTCTCCAACTATTGCAATTTCAAGGTTATTTCTTTGTTTTGATTTCTTAGGCCTTGGCATTGGGGCAACACCTTTGATAAGTATAGTAAAAGATGTGCTCAATAACATCAAGCAACAAAAAGGACATTGAAGATGGCACTAAAGGTAGTAAAAGAAGTCCTTTTACAACCCAACAAACAAAAACAATAATATACTAAGAAACAATCAATTATAATCACTAGAATTGAAAACAAAAACTAAGATCTAACCCTACCTGCTAGATGCTACAGCAACGACGACGGGCCAGAGACGGCGACGACCAAGAGCAGCGACAGCGACGGCGACGGCGACGGTGATGGCAATGGCGGTGGCGACAGGAGCTAGGGATCAAGACCGCCGATATATATATATATATATATAGAGAGAGAGAGAGAGAGAGAGGAGAGAATAAGAATGAAGACAGAGAGAGAGAGGAAAATAAGAATATTCTTTTTTAAAAATTAATTAATAAAATAAAATAAATTAAAAATGACGGACAACGTGGTTATTTTTTAATTTATTTTTAATTATTTTAATAAAAAGCGACGGACGGCGTCTCTATATATATTTAATAAATAATTATTAATTATATATATATTTAGCGCAAAAATCCACGAAAAAAGTGACGGACTAAGAGATGCCGTCCGTCAACTTTTTTGTAAAACAATTTAAAAAATAATTATTTTTATTAAAAAGCGACGAATAGTGTGGCAAAAGGCGTTGCTTTTTGGAACGACGCCTTACGTCGCTTTTCTGTCCGTCATTTTTAAGCAGTGTTTTAGTAGTGTGAGAATGTACATTGTGATTGTGATTGTTGCTTGTTGAATAGATCAGGTGTTACATTCCAACACACTAACTTGGATCGGGTGTCACGATCCTGCACACTAACAGTTTGAGTTTGGGTTCCATGAGAGAACCACTGAATTGGGTTCCGTAAGAGGACCATTGAATTGTATTGTGTATCTACTTGTAATGATTACGTTCATATCTAATGGTGATTGAGGTTGAAAGACTGTTTGTTACTCTAAAATGATAACCAATGTGTATTATTAAGAATGTGGAAAGCTATAATTGATCCTGAAAAGATGACTGATATTGTATGCGTTTGGTATATGCGTGTTTACTATGTTGTGACTGCTTATCTATGTTTCACTTAATGAGATAACTGCGTGATCCTACCAGTACACTGTGGTTGTGTACTGATATTGCACTTGTTCTTTCTTTGTTGAGTATAAGGCATCTTCAGGCAGCTACTGACAGACCTCGTCTAGAAGATCAGTGATCAATCGAATTCAAAGGTAAGCCAATTCTTCCAGGCTGCCAAGAGTTCTCGTTATGTTTAGTCCAGTTCTATTCGGACTTGAACTAGTACTTTAGATTTCCTTCTGTTTAATTGGGTTGTACCTATTTACCTTAGACTTATGGTTCCTTGTTAGAGATTTGGTACATTGACTTTCAGGTTCTAGGGAATAATTTCCGCAATGTTTTGTTAGTCGTTGTTAGATCTTTTGGAGTTTATGGGAACTCTACTTGATTCTTGTATTTAAACCTGCTTCCGTATCTTTAAATTCCTTAGTTTTTTATTAAATTGTGTAGTTCTTTGGTTAGCTAATTAGTATTAATGGTTCTCCCACCAGAGGGTTGGTGTGGAGGCCAATCACGACGGTCTGAGTCGTGACAAAGGTGGTATCAAAGCCCTAGGTTCGTTGATCTTATTGTACCAAAATAAGTCTAGTAGAGTCTTGCGGAACGGTACAGAGACGTCTGTACTTTTCTTCGAGAGGCTATAGAACTTTAGGAAAAACTCACTTATTTGTACTTCTTTCGTGCTATGACTTGAATCCAATTGGTATCTAGGTGATACAAATTGATATCTGAATTCCTTCACTCTCTGTCGCATTTGGTTAGTAATTGAGTTGTAAAGGTGGAAACAACAACACCAGCAATAGAAAATGTGTCCTTGGAAATAGGTATGTTTCCTTGACTCGCTGTGGGCATGTAATGACTAGAGACAAATGATGAATCCACGATTTGGACTCATTTAGGGCTTTATTTGTATAGATTTAGTGTCCTCAAATGCTTATTTTGTGCCAATAACTGATGTAAAATCCCTGATTTCCAGGTATTTGGATTGAGGAACAAAGCGTGGACACTAATTTGCAAAAAGGAACGAAGTGAGCTGAAAGAAGGAAGAAATGAAGGCCTGGTGATCGCCAAGCCCCTTTGGCGAGTCGTCAAATGGCCACTATCTCGCCTAAAGTTCCAGTGTGACAAGCCCTATAGGAGAAAATTAATTTGGCGAGAGAAAGGAGCAGTCGATGTGTCGCCGAGTGGTTCCGCGATGCAGTGTCAGATTGCCCAAAGTTACAGACCTTGAGGATGCTGAAGGCCAAAGCAAGAAGGCGATGAAATGGGTCAAAGGGCAGATCACAGAGCTGATCGGCGAGCCCGACTTACTGTGCGGAATGGTCCTTCGCAGCATATTTTTGGTAACTATAAATACGTTTTTGAACATTAAGTTTAATATAGGAGAGAGATGATATATTAGTTTGAAAAGAGCTTTTATCATTATCAAGTATCTTATTTTTGAATATTGAGTATTCTGAACTGAGAGACAAGTTTTCCTTAGCTTTGAAGAATTGAAACTTTCCATTTTTGAGAAATTGAAAGGGGGTCTTCAAGATTCTTCAATTTGGACCTTTGTAAAGACGAAATTAATCGTACCCAGTTGATGGAAACCTAATTTGGTAACGATTTTTATCTATTTATGATGTCTAGCTAAAACCCCAATTCTTGAGGTGTGATTATATGATTATGGGCTGATTTAGCTAATGAGTGTTGCTTATTGTCAGTGTAATTGCTATTTAGAAGTAATTTCAATAAGTAATTGTGGTTTAAATTAAAGAATGGTAGTTGCAAATGCAGTTCTACCTTCGTATTTTTGGCTTGCTCGAGAGAGAGGTCTTAAAACTAAGATTACTGAATTGATGGTCTGTGGGTATTGGGTTGTTATGGGTTCAACTCGAGAGGGTGAATCCTAAACCCTTTTCCATACATTCAGCTCGAGAGAGTGAATGGACTAAAGTGTAGGATGTTCTTATTTGCATGCTTATTGGTGTTCGAGAGAAACCGACGTGATTCAGGGTAAATTGTTCGAAAGAAAGTTTATCCCCTCTAAAGTCTAGCTTATTCACTAATTTACAGTCGTTTTCTAATAGTTGCAACTACCCGTTTGTCTATAATAGCCCGTATTCAAATCACATCCCAAGAACCCGTCTCTATATTGTTATCTTCGTATTATTTGTTGTTGTTGTAGCTGATAGTTAAAACCAAAACCCCCTTTATTTGACATTCATGTCACCCATTAATTTGAATTATGTTTTTATTCGTAAATGTCTATTCCTATGATTGACTTGAACTCATTCATACTTTACTTTTGAATCTTAAACACGTATCACTCCCTGTGGGATTCGACCCCAACTCATTTAGTTGGGTTATTATACTGACTAACGATCGTTGACGCTTAGAACTGGATTAAGTGTCCTTGAAATGTTAAATCAACAAGCATGAGGTTTTATTATGTTCTTAGAGTTGAAAGTCTCATTCTTCATGGGTACGAAATTTAGTTACTCATATTAGCAAGAACACAATTCATAATTGTAGAGGGAGAAATCATGAACTTACGTAAAGAGAATAATAAACCCAGAAAATTAACTTGAATTGCAAAGCCAAAATCTTCAAAACGAACTTGGGAAATCAATAATTGCTCGGGTTGCAAATTAATCTCCAAAATTACAAAGCAAGAATAGAATAATAATGTCTAACCCCCAAAACGAGGTTTACATGCCCTATTTATAGAAACAACTCCTAAATAAAAAGGAACAAATTAAGGAAAGTTTTGTTCAGGTACGCGTCTTCGATCCACGAGACTGACTTACGGACCGTCGATGGATCTACGGTCCGTAAGTCCCTTCCGTCACTCGGGACTTAGAAAATATTTCAGCATCCAACAATCAGCTTCTCTGAAGCAAACGACGGATCAGCAGCACGGACCGTAGATCAACCTATGGTCCGTCAATCCCTTCCGTAGCTCCATACTTAGCATCTTCAAAAATCAGGTACTGGAACCCTCGCAGTCTCACTCTACGGATCAACAGTACGGTCCGTAGATCAATATACGGACCGTCAATGGTCACCGTGGTTCCACACTTGGTCAGATTTCCTTGATTTGTCCTTAACACATTCCTTCTGATCTAAGGTCATCACCTACGGACCGTGAATGGACTTACGGTCCGTAGATGACCTCCGTGAATGCCTTTTTCTGCATTTCCTTCAGCTATCTCTAAACTTCCGCACCTGAACACCTTTCCTGCAAAACATGATAAAACACATAAAAACCAATATAAAAAGGCCCTAGACACACACAACTCGTAAGTGAAATGTATTAGAAATACCGTAAACTCACGGTATATAAATGCACATAAATAAACTAAAAGGTATGGCATTCAAATTCTAAAAGATTATCTTATGAATGATTTGTCTAGCAAGAATATTTCATGAGTACTGTTGGT
>NW_006239685.1:122679-122796 GCF_000226075.1 Solanum tuberosum | reverse complement strand
GTAGTAGAAATACCGTAAACGCACGGTATATCAACACCCTCAACTTAGATTCGTTGTTTGTCCTCAAGTGACGCACTAGAACTCTACACGACACTTGTATAGAAGCAAGCATTTCAA
>NW_006239685.1:114971-122594 GCF_000226075.1 Solanum tuberosum | reverse complement strand
CAGGGTCAGGTGTGGTACATTTGGGTACTGCTTAGTGACTTTCTGTCCTCCTTGACATTACACTAGGCTTTCAACCTCTTTTTGCCGTGTTTCTGCCATACATTCGTTTTACTTTCTTTCCCTTTATTTTCTTCAACCACGAATGTGACTTCAGGTTTTGTAGCTCCTTTTATTTTCTTGTCATTTTATTTTTTTTAGCTTTCAACAAGTCACATCCTTTCTTTTCTATCTTTTCATCATCACTCTTCACCTACCCATTTTTCTTTCAGTCCCCTCTTTCATAGCCACCCTCAACTTATGAATTTTTCATTAGTTGAGGTGCACAATACCCGATGTTGGGTTAGGGCCAAGATTTGAAGTTACTTTTTACATTAGCCACCCTCAACTTAGGCCTTTGGCCTAGGTCGAAGTGCATATGTCCAAGGAGGGACCGGGGCCAACATAGTAGATTATGGAAAAGTGAGTTCAGGGTTTAAGAAGAAATGGTTTAATTTAGGCTCAAATTATTTGGATCAAAGGGAGCATTTATTTCATTTGGTTGGATCCTTCTTTTAGGCGATTTGTGGAATTTTCAGAACAATGGCCTATGATCACTTCCTAACTTCTAGATTGAATTGTCTTAGCAGGACTAACCAGGTAAGTTCTAGTTTTTGCACAAAAAACTGTTTGAACACTCAACGATTCTCCCACACTCTCGGCACATAGTTCCATTATCAGGTTATCAGATTTCCCAGTTCAAGTTTCAGCTTAAGTCATGCCCTCAAGTTGGTCCATGATTATGTCATACTCAGAACCAGCACATTTAACTAATCGTAGCCTATAACTTCTGACATACATCCCAAAATCTGACGGGTATCATTTTTATAAGCCATCATGCTTCATTCTCTATCATGCTTCTACACATACAATCCTAAGACATGCCGGTTCAACATATCAATTCCAGAGAGACACCAAAATATGGTGGTTGCCTCATGTTGAGTGTCGACTAGTAAATGCACTACTCATAACTTGAGAAACATTTGATAGCTATCTATATGGAGAAGTATATATCCCAAACTTTGAGGGATATGAGGAAATATGAGTTCCTAAATATAGAGCAACATAATATATTTGTTGCAACCTTTAAGGCAAGAGTTTGTGTTTTATCTAAATATGCTACTCCACTTTGTTTTAGTCTAGAAAAGAAAATTCGTCGTGTTGTGAAGGGATTAAAGTCACATTTGCAGATTTAAGCTTATAGGTGGCTGCTTTAGCAAAAATCTTTTCAGGAAGTGGTTTATTTGGTGACGGAGGTAGAAGGGGGTGAAGTCAGAAGACTTTGCCAAGGTGATAACATTCAAGAAGTTTTGTAAGGGAAGGCTAGATAATGAACACCATTACTTGGAAAATGCATTTATTATTATTGTCATATCATGTATGGGTTGCTTAGTAAATGATGAATCATGTTGCGACAATTGAAGTTAGAATCTCTACTGCAATTTCCTAGATTGAGTGTATATCAAAGAGGGTCATGATACGACTACTACAATAGCAACAATGCTTACTTGGTCAAGTTATTAAGTGTGTTAAAATTATGGAGAACCTGGGCATATGAGGAGGAAATCAGTATGGCCGTGGAGGCCGGGGAAATGGTAGTGTAGGTAGGGCAGTTCCGCTAGGCAAAGAGGTTGCCCGTCAAGATGACCGGGCTCAGTTTTATGCCTTTCCAGGCAAGACCGAAGCTGAGGTGTCTGATACATTGTCTTGTTTGATTCGGGTTCTACTTATTCATCTGTGTCAGTTCAGTTTGCCTTGAGTATTTGATATGAATTGTGATATACTTGATGCCCCCATCTATGTTTCTACCCCGATTGGAGAATCAGTCATAGTCACCCATGTGTATCGTGCTTGCTCTATCTTGTTATGGGTTTTCAGACTTGGGCTGATTTGGTTATTTTGGATATGACTGATTTTGATATAATCTTAGGCATGACTTGGTTATCCCCCCATTATGCTGTGTTAAATCGTAATGCTAAGTCTGTGACTTTAAAGATCCTCGGTAGGGAAAAGTTAGAGTGGGAAGGGGTGTACAAGTCTAAGCTAGCTAAGATCATATCCTCCATTCGAGCTAAGAAACTAGTGGGGCAGGGATGTTCGGCATATTTGGCTCTTATTCGGGATGTTGAGGTTGAGTTTCCCTCTATTGAGTCTATTCTTGTAGTGTGTGAATTTAAGGAAGTGTTTCCTACCGATTTGCCTGATATGCTTTCGGATAGAGATATAAATTTCTGTATTGACTTGGAGCAGGATACTCGCCCTATTTCAATCCCTCCTTATCGCATGACTCCGATAGAATTGAGAGAGCTTAAGGCTCAAATCCAGAAGTTTCTTGATAATTGTTTCATCCGTCCTAGTGCTTCCCCGTGAGCTGCTCCTGTCTTGTTTGTTAAGAACAAGAATGGTAGTATGAGTACGGGTGACTATCTTAAGCCATAAAGGAGTGGATCGATACCGAAATGACAAGCCTATGGATAAAAAAAGTCTCATTGAGTATACTTAGGTGAAGGAAATTGAAGATTTTAGTAAGAAAGTGCGTATAAAAATTGGGTTGGTCCGTTGAATTTGATGAGTATACATGAGTTGAGATGTCATGTTGATGACAAGGTTGACTTCGTATTAATAGTCAAGGCTGACTAAGCATAATGGTAATAAAAGTTTGTGATGGGTTGTGATGGGATGCAGCTATATAATAAGATTGTTGGTTAAGCGAAATTTGTATAGTAATTACGACTTGTGAGTATCGAAGGTTGTGGTTTTCTAATATTTGGTGAGTAACGTTGTTGTATGGAAAGTTTTAAAAGATGGTGGAACACCAACCGAATCTAATTTAAAAGAGCTAGAGTCATAATGAAGAAAAATAGTGGGATGTCGTACAACCTTTAGAGAGAGCCGAGAGCAAGAATATTTTATTTGATTGCAAAGGCTAAAGAGGTATCTTCAGAGGGGTAGAGAATTGGGTTCAGAGACACGTGAATTCCTTCGTTTTGTTGTGGCTATGGTGATAGTGTCACAGGTCCATCAGATTGGTTAAAAACTATTGAAAAGACATGAGAAATGAGTGTATGACATTAGCTCGAGTGTGATGATAAGTGCTTGTTTTGTTTTGAGATTAGTAATGAGTACGATTGAATTTCTAGCGAAAGATATGGTAAAATTGATGGAGATGCGATCAATGATAAGCGAAGATCCATGAATTCATTAAAATATTCAAGGTACAAGCTAGTGGATAGATAAGGGGATTGTGTTATACAGTTGAATTTACAATTCATAATTTTTTTCATTGTAAGCTTACATTCGTGGTGATATATTTTGTCAAGGTATAAATTGGCAATGTGAGAAATGATCAATTGTATCCGGTATTTAGCATTTGAAAGGACTTACACCTGGGTTGAGTCGAAAAATTTATTACTGTTCATTGTTACGTACCTAAGAAAGGTTTCATTTAAAAATGTTGGTTTATAGTAAGGTAAATGGTCGGAGTGTTCATGATGGTTGTTAGTATTGAGAGCGTGGACTTCAGTGGAATGATGTGAAAAGTATGTGGAGTCAACTTAACAGAAATGACTGATTCTTCAAATAAAAACCTTTAGTGTTATTCCGTAAAATTCTTATGTGACCATCTATTTCTTTTGCACATGGTGGCGAGTAGGTTTCACTAGCCATGCTCGCGTGTTTTTTCACTTTTGTGGGTGGATCCCTAGTGGTGGATCAGGGGTACCAAACCTGTTTGGTTATTTCAGATGACATATTTGGTGTTGTCTTGTAGTGGTTAAAATATTTTAGTGGTTCTACATGTACCACCTAGCTTATAAGAAGTCATAAAAGAGCTACCATGTGTAATATATGATTGTTCAATAATCTTAATATTCATCTTGTCGTCGAGGTCATGTAACGATTATGTGTGGTAGAACGTGGGGATCATTGGGTCCAATTCTACTGTTCTTAAGGGTAATCTACAATCAAAATTGCTAAATCTAGCATTTCAATAGTGTTGTTAGGGGGTTTGTATGCTTGGACATATCCCTCGATGAGTATCCGATGTCTAAAGATAAAATTTTTATAACCTAAGCTCATGGGAGTTTATGTTGTGAGATGGAGATGTTGATAAGAACTATGCTTGTTGGGTATTATGAGTGTGCGTTGGTTGGTTCAGGTTCACTTCTAATTGTAGCAAGTATTGATTTGGATTTTTATCATGCTTAAGTGCTAAAGGATTCGTCCGGATGATTGTGTCAAGGTCTTTGATAACATGTTGCACACGTGTGTACGATCAACTTTGGTGGTTGTTGGGAATCACTTTTGCCGTTAGTTGAGTTTAAATACAACAATATTTAGCACTCGAGTATTGAGATGACTTCATTGAGGCATTGTATGGGAGGATGTGTAGGTATTCAATTGGTTGGTTTGAGGCTGGAGATGTGAAAGTCTTAGGGGGTAATGAGATTCGATAAGAAGGACATGCGAGACAAATATCCCCAGTTATTCGACGATTGAGATACTACTCTACTCTTGCTTTAGCCCTTTTTCTCCTAGTTTGTCACTCGGGGACAAGTGATGGGTAAATTGATATCTATTGTAACGACCTGTTCTCGTCTTTATAGAAAAGCCAACAGAGAAAAATTTTGGGACATAAAACTTTTTGGTAGTAACTTAAAATTTCCTAGCCTAGTCCAGATTTGGACGAAGTCGGAGTCAGTGAGTTATAGGAAGATCTGGTAACAAATAGGAGATCTAATTATGAATTCGATTACATGAGCGAATAGCTAGGATGTTAAGGAACCCGTATGACTTTACAGAATCGAATTCGAGCGAGTAGAACTCCCGAAACTGATCTTAGCGTGAAAGGGTAGTTTCTGAGTGTCATGGGGTGAATGTGTGTTGTGAAATGGGGGTTTGAAACTCTTAAGCGTGCTCACTGTTTCCGTGCAAGCCGCCAAGGCAGGATTTTTCTGCCAGGGCGAGGCTGCTGTGGCGGGATGAGGGCCGCCATGACGGGCCAGTCACGAATTAAGTTGGAAATAAACCCCAAAAATGCCATTATTCTGCAATTTTCATTTTTGAGAGCTAGGAGACGACTCTAGGTGATTTCTTGGCAGTTTTCCATGAAATTTGGTGCTAAAGGTAAGGTTTTAACTCCCCTAATCTATTTTTTGATTTGTAGAACTTAGATTCTTAGGTAATTAGTATTGGGGTAAAGTTTTGACCTGCAGTTAATGGCTGAAAAATCCCTAGCTGCACCTTAGGATCATGGGTTTGGTCTAGGGTTATTGAGTTTGTTATAATCCGGTTAATTAGACCTTTGATTGTTGGTCCTTGCGTATATTAAGTGTTTGTAGACCTAGAACAAGTGGGAAGAATCCAGAAAGGGAAGATTCAAATGTTTTAGGGGATTCAAGCTTGGATTCGAGGTAGGTGATGGTTGTGATTTCATGTTGGTGTGATGTATGTTGGTAATTACTTCGTTTTAATGCATGTATGTATGCGAATGTTGCATTATTGATCACACTAATCGTAAATGAGTATGAATGAAGAATTGTATGCCATGAATCAACTCTTGATTGTATGATTATGAGAAAGTACATTGTAATTGTGATTGTGGCTTGTTGAATGAATTGTGTATTACGTTCTTACATACTAACTTGGATCGGGTGTCACAATCCGACACACTAACAGTTTGGGTATGGGTTCCATGAGAGGATCATATAATTGGGTTCCGTGAGAGGACCATTGAATTGTGTTGTGTATCTACTTGTGATGATTATGTTCATATCTTATGGTGATTGAGTTTGAAAGACTGTTTGTTGCTCTAAAATAATAACTAATGTGTATTATTGAGAACGTGGAGTGCTACAATTGATCCTGAAAAGATGACTAATATTGTATATGTTCGGTATACGCGTATTTACTATGTTGTGACTGCTTATATATGTTTCAGTTAATGGGATAACCGTGTGATCCTACCAGTACATTGTGGTTGTGTACTGATACTGCACTTGCTCTTTCTTTGTTGAGTACAAGGCATCTTCAGGCAGCTACTGACAGATTTCGTCTAGAAGATCAGTGATCAATTGAATTCATGGGTAAGCCAATTCTTCCATGCTACCATGAGTTCTCGTTATTTTTAGTCCATTTCTATTCGGACTTAGACTAGTACTTTAGATTTCCTTATGTTTAATTGGGTTGTACCCATTTCACTTAGACTTATGGTTCCTTGTTAGATTTTTGGTACATTGACTTTAAGGTTCTAAGGAATAATTTCCGCAATGTTTTGTTAGTCGTTGTTAGATCTTTTGGAGTTTATGAGAATACCATTTTTCGTTGCGGAACTGGTAGTTAAGGAATTCATGGAAGTGGTAGTGTGGTAGGTGAGTATTTTATTTTAAAAATTTTATTATAATATTCTTTTGTTAAGTGTCTTAATCTTGTGGAATTCATGGTAAAATGTAATAATATTTATTGTAATATTCTTTTGATTAGTTGTTTTAATCTGAATATTTCTTTAATATTATTTGTGATGTATTCTAGATATAACATATCTTGGGTTCTTTGGTACATATATAAATTTTCCTCCATTAATTGTTCTAATAGCTTTATATCTTCCATAGATTCTATCCAATATTGTAAATATTCGTAGTTCATTTTAATCTGAATTTATTTCTAAATCATACTATTCTATTCTTTCGAGGTCTAAATCATGTAGGTCTATTTCATACCATTCTTGATTTAATATATCTTCTAATTCGTAGTCATCAAATATTTTTTCCCATATGATCTTTCTTAATTCAATTATCTCTATACCGTTAAGTATATATAAGATTAAAGTTTCGTAGTTTTTTATCATTTCATCATGCATGTATGTAGTCATGTTCGTTGTTATGCAGGTTTTTTATTTTCAATTATTCCTTCCTATCATATTCATAATTGATTAAATTCATATTAGATCATTATGAACTAGATTATCTTTATCATGTTTTCCTGTCACTACTAGCATCGTACTTTAGCGGATACTTCCTTCTTATCAGCGCCTCAACTTTGTTTACTCCCCTAAACGGCTTTCCTCACCTACCGATTTCAACATTAGGATGGCATAGTATAGAAGTTTTCTCCCTGTTTCCAGTGTGCTAATAAACTAGAAATCATGATTCAAATAATTCTAATACATAATAACTAACATAAATTTATTCAATCATATATATGATATTCAGGAATATATGAAATTAGTTCTGCATATGTTTTGAACAATATACTTTTGTCTCTTGCTTAGCCATGCCATCTGAAATATCTGATTGGATTTCAGATTTTTCCATTATTATTTTAAATATTTATCTTAGTGAGTATTTTTATGAAAGAGGATTTTTATTGTCTTAGGTGTTGCCTGCCTTTCTTTAAGTTACATATGCGTCCCTTTATATAGAAAGGAGAGGACTACTACTTTACAATTCCTAACTTATCTCTACAGTAATGCACAATAATGTGCACGTACTATACTACTTACTCTTATGACTTTTTTACACTATCCCATACCTACCCATACCTACACTTGTCCCTACTACTTTTAATATACATTGTTGACTAATTTACACT
>NW_006239685.1:109159-111770 GCF_000226075.1 Solanum tuberosum | reverse complement strand
TCCTTGATATATTTTAAATTTTATTACTATTGGTACTCCTCCTATGATTATTTCTTTTTCTGTCGTTTCTTCGGTATACATTAATGCTTTTGGTAGTTCGGGACATGATTGTTTAGTATCTATTAATATTAAATATTTTCGTTGTTCCAGTATTCCCGTTATGTAGTAATGATGTGGTTTTATTTCTTCTTCCATTGATTTTTGTGGAGTTTTATCTATTCTTTTTGAGGTAGTCATCTTTGATGAAATTTGTGGTATTTCACAGTTTATTCTTTTTGATGTGCTTAATCTTTCTTTTACTATTTCTAAATCTTCTTCTATGTCAATTTCATTTATAACTATAGTCATTTTTGTCTATGACTGTGACTATTCTTTCAAAAGGATTTTCTATTTTTATTTTTTTATTTATTTTTTGTCTGTTATTTTATGTTTTGTTGTTAAAACATATAAGTTTTTACATCTAGCTGTAAATATTTTACTTCTCGGGGCTAGCTCTATTCCTGACATTTTCCAATATAATACATGATTTATCTATATTTCTGTCATTTATGAGGTTATCTTTTACTGCACTTATTATAAATTTAAAATTTTGATATATGATGTTACCTTTTACTGCACTTATTATGCTTTTTTCTATGGGTTGTATGATTCTATCTTCCGCTAAGTATATTTCTATGGGTGTATCTATTCCTTTTCTAAAACATGCTTTTATTAGTATTTCTGTTCCTCCTAAATGTACATATTTAATTGGATTTTTAGCCTTAATATCTTGTATTTCTTTATTTATTATTCGTTTATTTATTATTGGTATTTTGGCCTTACCTTTAGTGTATTTGCAATCTATGATATGTTCCCTTTGACTTACTACATAATATTCTTCTTTTTGTCGTTTAAACCAGTTTCTTATTGTTGGTATTTCGAATATTTTTGCTATGCTTAGGTCTAGTTCTTTTCCTTTTATTTGTTCAAATATATTATTATCAAATATTATTTTTTGTTCTGAAGATTCTTCGTCTTGATGTTTTTCTTTATTTATTATTTGTATATCTGCTTCAGTCATTTGTTATATTATAGAATTCATTGTCTGATTCTATTTCTATATCATTATCTATTTCATTTTCTGATATTTCATATATACTATCTTCACTTTCTAATTCATAATCTATGAATTCTATCTGCGTATATTTTTCATCGTCTATTATTATTTCTGATATTTGTTTTTTCTTTGGATTTTTAGGTAATTTACAATCTCTAGCTATATGTCCTAATTTTCCACAATTATAACAAGTACATTCCGTTAGTTTTCTTTTTGGTCTATATGGTCTTTTGGTTTTGTAGTATTTTACATAGTATCTCCTTTTCGGTTTTTTATATTTATACTTTGATCTATATTTTTTATTATATTTCTTTCTATTTTTATAATACCTATCCGTACAACCAAATTGAGGTGCTGTTTTATTTTTGCAACATACCAAGTTTTTTACTAATATTTTTTCCATTTTTATTTCTTCTTTATGTTTTTCACATAGTTCCATAAACCATCGTTGCAAGAATTTTATTCTAGCTCCTAAGGTGTCTGTTAATTCTGCTTCATTCCAACTTTTTATTACTTTTGAATTAAAAGGTTCCGGTAATTTTGTAAAATATAATTTTCTTATTTCTTTACTTTCTTCTATGTTATATGTTCCTTTATAATAATATTCTCTAAATGCACATGTATATTCATCTATATAACACATATTACATATTGCTAATTTTGTCATTAGATTTCGGTTTATGATTTTTTCTTTATTTTGTTCTTCTACTTCTGTTGTCATACTACTAAATTCATTTCTTATAGCTACTTCATACTTATATAATATTTCCGTAGTTGTAGTAGCTAATTCGCCACTAGATTTTTTATTACTTCTTAACGTTTTTAAACTTTCATCGGATAAATTTTGTAGCCATAATTTTACTGTTCCTATAAGCGTTCTTTCTATTTGTTAAATTTTGTAGCCATAATTTTACTGTTCCTATAAGTGTTTTTTAATATATATCCTGCTGTCTCTGTTAATACTATTTTGTTATCTATTAATTGTTTTGATATATATCCTATCCATAATTGAATTGTTTTATTTATATCTGTTACACAGTCTAAATCTAAAAAATTATGTTGTTCAGTTATTGGTTTAGGTGTCCATTTTTTATTCAATCTTTTATCCCATATAGTTTTTTCTCTATCATATTGTCCATAGTTTTTATTATAGTATTTTGGATTTAAATTTTTGGGTTTTTTACTCCTGATGTGCTAGGTTTTTCATCCATGTCTATGTCTCCTGTATTTATTTCTAAATTTTTTATATTATCTATGTTTGCTAAAAGTTCTGTATATGTTTCGCTTGTTTCCGAATGTTGTTCATCTAGATCATCGTCATTTATTTCATCAATTCTTATTTCAGGTAGATTATCTTGGTTATTTTCTTTTTTTTCTAATTTATCATCTAATTGCAATTTTTCTTTAAATTTAATTATCTCATTTGCTAATTTTGTTTCTTGTTCCTTTTCTTTTTGTTTAATTTCATACATTTCTTTTAATATTGCTAGCTCTTTTTCTAGCTCTATTATTTTA
>NW_006239685.1:93978-108624 GCF_000226075.1 Solanum tuberosum | reverse complement strand
ATTCTCGTTATTCATTGTTTCTTTAAATATTGAATATATTTATATTCTATTTTAGATATATTATCTATTAATTAATCTAATTTATCGTTATCAGTTTTTCTAATATTGAGTTCTTTATATTCCGGATATAATTTGTTTAATTTTCTTCTTATTTTCCTTAACTTTCTACTAGTATGTTTCTTACTGTGTTTCTTATTATCCATAGCTCTGATACCGTCGGAGGGTTAGTGTGGGTGCCAATCATGAATGGTCTGGGTCGTGACAGAACATTAGTGGGGTACTGCAAATAATTGACAAACTAACATATTCCAATATTTCAACTGTAGGCATTAACCCACCCTAATTATTAGCCTAAATCATTGTCCAATGATAGGACAATCATTGTCCAATGATTGGCATGAGAGCCATTCCATTCTTTACCCAAGTTTTCAATTTCGTTACCTTACCAATTACTTGTTTCCAACTTTTCTTAATCAACCCTATTAACTTACTGTATAACCAACATTAGTGATTCCTACACTAACATGTTATAACTTTCCTACATTATTATCTATTCATCTTTTGCAAAAGTAAAAAAGTCGCCGTTTCAATCTTGTTCTCCGACTGTCTCTTCATATTTCTTTTTCTTCTACGGATTATTATTACCCTAATTATTATATGACTAATTATAAAAGTGGTAAAAGTGACCACTATTAATTTTAATGTTATTTTCTTTAACCACCAACTAAATAAATTATTAATACTATCCCATTAATTTTATAATTGTAGTTATGAATAGTTCAAAATACCCATTTAGAATCTATCGAAAGTATTTTATGAAATAAAAAGCTCTAGTACTCAAAACGATCAAGGGTCGTTACATTTTCCATGTAGCTATTCATGTTTTGTCTTAAGTTTGACTAGTGAAGTGAATTTTTTTTAGTCCTAGGTCTCATTTGAATAACATAATGTTGCAACTACCTTTACATTAGCTTGCCCCCGTTAAAAAAATAATTAGTAAGTTATATGAACAAGTAATATTTCACAATTCTCTATGCGTTAACACTTATAGTCATTCTTTGGTACTTCTGTGTAAATACATATATTTTTAGAGTATGATCATCAATTTGACTGTCAATTAATATGGTTTCTGAACAACTGTCGTAATATATTTGTGGCAGACGGGATTACAACATTTACGCAAAATGTCGTTATAGTGCATTGTGGTGTTTTGAAACCGTTGTATTACATATAAAAATCGTCGCAATAACCCCTATTTTATGTAGTGAAAGTTTGATAATTTTTAGGAGATAAATTGTACTATTTACAAAGTTATATTTATAATTTACAAAGAAGAATAGTGGAACGTATGATTAAATTATGTCCCTGAATATTTTTCTTAATTAGTGTGCATTGCCTCAAAAATTCAATTAATATGGAATAGAGAGGGTAGTTCTTAATCAGTTACCTCATTTTAAGAATTCACCATAAAAAAACTACTGCATACAAATTTAAAACTGACCTCAATAATTTTAAAAATTAACTCCAGTAACATATAAAGATAAATTAACTAATTTAATCACCATATGAGATTAAAACTAACCTTATAGTTGCTATTAAAAATGGGTAAAAAATGTGATTTAGATTTAGTTTTACATAATCTAATTTTGTTTATTTTACTATTTTTTTTGTTAATCTGTTTTCAGAGTTTGTGCAAAAGTGAAAATGTGATGGAAAGTTTTAAAACTGCCTATTTAAATTCTAAATGTGATTAAGAAAATAATTTTAGGAAAAAAACGAAACATGATAATATTTAGTTACTTACTCAATTTTTATATTTTCGTTTTATAAAGTTTTTAAAATTTTAAATGTATCTTTATATAAATTTCAAAAAAATTAAAATGATTATATCACATTAATTTCAAGGAATTCTTTAATTAAAATTATTATTTTTAAATTATAACGGTCCGATCTTTCGTTATTTAAATGCACCTTGTGCGGAGCCCTAAAAATTTCTTAAATTTCGGTGTCAAATTAAATTTTTGGGGAGCATGATAAATTATTAAATTTGAACTGATCCGGCCTGAAGTCAGCATGTCATAGCTGGAAGCTTCCTGTTGTGGCAACGCGACTATAGTGTTTGCGGGGCTACTATAGCAGGGTTGACGGAATCAAACCCTAGAAAACTTGATATCTTTTATATTTCTTCCCTCTTTTCTTTGATAAAATAGACGAGGGTTACTCTGAAAATTCTCCTAAACCACTTTAAGCTTGAGAACAATGAAGGAAAGAAATTTCCGCGCGAAGGAGGTTAAGACCAGTGATTCCAAGTCAACGTTCGTCACTATCCCCCCCCCCCTCCCCCCTCCAAAGAGCAAGGAGTTGTATTCATAGTCCGCATTATTGCATGTTTTAGGAGTATTATTGAGCACCAATTTGGGTAAGAGTAACGCCATAAAACTGCGTCGTCAGCGTAGATTTGATTGTACCGTTAATTTAGGTGATTCCTTTGGAGCCTCGTTGATGGCTTTTTAGTTGGATCCATAAGTAAAGATGTGTCATATGCTCCGACAAAGTCTAGGGTGGCCCTGGCAGCATGGTCAAAATATTGTATCAACAAGATGCTCATAGTGATGGTTGTTGGTTAGAAAAACTCCCCAAGAAAACTAAAGTGTATTATTTTAGTGTCTTGCTATTACTGCATATCTTATCATAAAGTTTTAATGATTTCATTTCATGTTCATGCTTTACTTCAGTTAAGTTATTTACAATTTTTCATTCAGTTAAGTTACTTGTTTTATTTAGCCTTGTTACATATTGTACATTCTATAGACTAATGTCATTCGACGCTACATCGTTTCATGATGCAGATAGAGGTGTCTCGGATCATCAACAAATGCTTTGTTGAGATCACACATTTCTTCAGCTTTTGGTGAGACATCCTTGCTTTTGGAGGACTCCAGTCTTATTATTTTAGAAATACTTTGAAGGTAGTCGTGGGTCTTATCCCGAAACCTATTCTCAGTTAGTAGAGGCTTCAAAGATAGACAAATTTAGAGAGATTCAGTTCAATATTTCTTCTCAAATGTTTTGAACAGTTTCATTACTTATATTTAGTATTTTCAGATAGTGCATTATGTCCACTTACATGTTTTAAATATCGATTATTAAAGCTTTCACATTAATATTTAGTCTTTCGCTCAGTAGTTAGCCAAGCCAAGGGTTCGCTGTTATGATCCAAAAATGGATATGATGACACTTGTCTATTTCCACCAAGACAAGTCAACCTCAATCTAACAAAACGAAAGAAATGCGGAAAGTAAAACAAGAACAACAAAAAGACGGAAAACTTATTCATTCTAATATAATCCCCAAAACCTGGTTGTCACGTGTACAAGCCACTAATACATAACATGTGGAAATGAAATAAGTAAAGTCTCAATGTCTTTGCTACTCAAGTAGAACAAAAAATGGCATAAAAGAAAAGAGGGCCCGTCGGGATGACAAACAACTACCTCTCAAAGTCCATTAACAAATCTCGAGTATAGAAGGAGAAGAAAAACCACAAAGAACTGGGCTCAGAACCTACACAAGTGTAGAAACAAGGAGCGAGTATAAAAAAATATGGTACCCAACAAGCAACCTGATAAACAAAGCAAAACTAGCTAGAAAACGAGCACTCATTTCATCCCAACTGAACCTCCTCAAACTACAACCTACATAGAAATCAACTCAACCTAATAATTCATATATAATACACAGTTCATTAGTTCTCATGATCACAGTCCAATAGTCATAATTCAGAAAGTATGACAAATCACAAGTGTCACATTGATCAATCACAAGTATCAAGTTCATCAAAGCATAATAATCAAGAACACTGAACACAAATCCACAGATTTATCACGTACAATAACAATCGGAACTCATGGGAACCACCCATAGTTCATGAACTCGTCGAAAATGACCTTGACATTAATAACACATGTCAATAATGGCATCGACATCAATAACACTTGCCGGTAATGACCTCGGTACCAATAACACTCACTGACAATGACCTCGGCATCAATATCATTAACTGATAATGACCTTAGCATCAATAACACGCACCGATAATTACCTCGACATCAATAATACTCTATGATAATGACATCGACATCAATAACACTCATTGGCAATGACCTCATCATCAATAACCATCACAAGTCTCATCATGGTACTCATAAATCAATATAAGTAAGCAATTTCACACCACAAGGAAGAAATAATCACTTAAGCAAATCAAGTCCACAATAATGCCATCAAAGCATTTCATCAATCATCACATTAGGGTTCATAACAAGGATGATTCACAAAATATTATAATCAACACATTGACTTTTCATTTAACCCATTTTTAAAGATTTATCAAGTGAAACAATGAACCATCACCTCATTCTCAATACTTTCCAACACACACATTGAAGGGAAATACACGATTCTACTAGATTTACAAGGTTCAGAAGATCACTTGCCTTAATTCAATTGAATAGTCAACCGAACACTTGAGTCTTCCCCTTCCGAACAACGTCTAAAGTCACATAATCTAATTCAATCAAGTATCCACAATAAGATTCTGGCAATAACAATACCCAATTCAAACACTTTGGAAAATCGGGTGAACACAAATCAAAAATTCAATTTTAAAAATGAGGTTTAAATCCAAAAAAGCTTTACTTGAAAACATACCCAAAGCATTTGGATCTCATTGGTGAAAACCATTTCGAATAAGAATTAAAAATCAATACGTAATCACCATTTCACTAAATTCTTGGGTTCTTGAAGAAAACCCAAATTAATAATTTCAAAACCTTGATTTGAACACATAAATTAATAAATAATAATGGGTAAATGAAGATTTAAGATTAGGAATTGTTACCCAAATTTTGTTTCGCTAAAACCTTGTTCAAATCGCCACACAAAAGCTCCCAAAACTCAAAAATGGTGAAATGGGGTTGAAACCCCAAATTTTAGAAGACATTCTGTCCAGGGGTCCACCGCAAACGCGGATCCCTGTGAACATGGATCCTTGCGAACACAGACGGAAAACTCATAAAATAGCTTCACAAACACGCCTATACCACTGCGAACGCGGAGGTCAACACATTAATCTCCTGCAAACGTTACCAAGCCACCATGAACGCAGGGATCCCAATAGACTACCCTATGTGAACACCGTCACAAGCTCAGCGAATGCGGAGAGTTGGCATCCACAACACAACTCAGAAAATCAGCCAACACAAAGTCCTCTGAATGGACCCTTGGAATTCGTTCAGATGCTCGTACACACAAATCATATATGCAAATTGACTATACTCACTGTTGCAGACCCAATGGAACCATTGAAACACGAATTTGAGGTCTCCTTGACCCGAAACTCATGAAAGTCACCAAAAATGAATATAACACCTAAAAATATCAAATCAAGCTCAGGACCTGTTAAAATTTAGTCAAGACCTTACCTATGCCTTAAATCATCCCCAAATCCAATGGAACTCTCGAAATTCTGATACGAGCATCTGAAACCCAAATGTTGACCAATGTCAACTCAAAGGATAAAATTTTGAACTCAAAACCTCAAATCCTCAAAAAGACTTTGAATCAAAAACCGAAGACTCTTATAGACCAAATTCCACATTTCGGGACTAATTGAATCGACAAAATTCCCTTCCAATAATCAAAAATCCAAAAGACACCAAAAACCACTTTTAACACTTTTAGCCTTTCAAACTCAAAACTTACGGAAACCCAAAACTTCTTACTCTAAGTTCAAAACCAACTTTCACAATTTAAGCAGAACTCGGGGTCAGTATCGAGAGAGGCAAAATGGTAAACTACCAAATATGACCAACTGGATCATTGCATTATCCACTACAAGAAAATCATGTTCTTCCTCAAAAATAAAGTAAAAAGAAAGTACATGAAGCCTAAAAACCTAAGTTTATCTGGCATGCATATTCAATATTGTCTCCCAAGTTGCTTCACCAACTGAACGGTGCTTCCATTGCACCTTCACTGAAACAATCTCCTTGGTCCTAAGCTTACAAACCTGCCTATCCAAGATGGCTATAGGCTCCTCTTTAAAAGATAAATCTGGACCCAAAACAATTGAATCAAGAGAAAGTTCACGAGACTCATCTGGCACATACTTTCGAAGCACGGAGACATGGAACACAAGATGAAAAAATGACAAACTAGGTGGTAAGGCCAACTTATAGGCCACCTCTCCCACTCAATTCTAGATATCAAAAGGTCCAATGAATCTAGAGCTAAGCTTACCCTTTTTTCTGAACCTCATCACACCCTTCATGAGTGACACTCAGAGCCAAATGTGATCACCCTCCATAAACTCTAGGGCTCAGATCCTCCGCTGTGCATAACTCTTTTGTCGACTCTAGGCTATCAATAGTCTATCCTGAATCATATGGATATGCTCCATAGAATTTCTAAGCAAATATGTATCCAAAGAGTCCATCTCTTCCAAATCAAATCATCCAATCAGAGATATACTCTATCTGCCATACAACACCTCAAACAGTTTCATCTAAATACTGGAATGGTAATTGTTGTTGTAGGCAAAATTGGCTAAAGGCAAATGTTGATCTTATTTATCACTGAAATCAATCACACAAGCTCAGAGCATGCCCTCCAATAGCTGAATCATATGCTCAGACAGATCACTTGTTTGAGGGTGGAAGGTTGTACTCATATCTAATCGAGTACCCAAACCATGCTGTAGAGCCTTCCAAAAGTGGAATGTGAACATGGAACCCTGATCAGAGACAATGGAAACATGGACTCCATGTAGTTGCACAATATGACTAATATAGAGCTAGGCTAAATTCTCTGTCATATACTTCATCCGAAGTGGAATGAAGTGGGTTGACTTGGTCAGCTTATCAACAACCACCCAAATAGAATCATAAGTAACCACGGTGGTAGATAGACCAACAACAAAGTCCATAGTGAATAATTCCACTTGCAAGTAAGAATAGGAATCCTCTGAAATATACCTCTAAGCTGCTAGTGCTCACACTTCACATGTTGGCAAGTTAAGTACCTGGAACCAAAATCTGCAATATCTCTCTTCATGCCACACCAATGTTGGCTCAGATCATGATACATCTTCGCCATTCCTGGATGTATAAAATATCGAGAACAGTGGGCCTCCTCAAGAATCAGTCTAATCAACTCGCTCACCTTGGGCACATAGATCCTGCCCCCAATCCTTAAGACACCCTTAGAGTCAAGGACAACCTCCTTGGCTTCCCCTCTCATCACTTTGTCTCTAATGAGACATAGCTTCTCATCATCAAATTGACGCTCGTAGATCTACTCAACTAGGTAAGAAAGACCCTCTATGAAATCAATCAAGCCACTAGTCTCCTCAGAATCTGCAATCGGACAAGACCGTTGGCTAACTTCTGAACATCTCTAGCCAATGACCTTTCCTCTACACTAATAGAGGCAAGACTCCCTATTCTAGAAGTCTTTCTACTCAAAGCATCGGCCACCACATTGTCCTTCCCTGGATGATACAAGATTGTGATATCACAGTCAGTAGCTCAAGCCATCTCTAGTGTTTGAAATTCAAATTCCTTTGACTAATGATATACTGAAGACTCCGATGATCAAAAGACCTCACAATGCACCCCATACAGATAATGCTGTCATAGCTTAAGCACAAACACTACAACTGCTAACTTTAAATCATGAGTTGAGTCTTTATTTTTCTAGAGGCATAATGATCACCTTATCTTTTTGCATAAGAACACCACCTAACCCGACTCCAGAAGCATCATAATATATGGTGAAGTCTACACCCTTCTCGGGTAAAGTAAAAATAAGAGTTGAAGTCAATAAGGTATTGAGTTTTTGATAGCTCTCCCTACATTCATCAGAGCACTGGAAGCTCACACTCTGTTGAGTCAATTTGGTAAAAAAAGATGCAATAATGGAGAAGCTCTGAACAAAATTATCTGTAATAGCCTGCAAGTCCCACAAAGCTTTGAATCTCTGTAACGGACGTAAGCCTCGTCCAACCTCTAACAAACTCGATCTTGGATGGATCCACCCGAATACCCCCATTGGACACCACATGTCCCAAAAATGCAATTGAATCAAGCCAAAACTCAAACTTTGACAACTTGGCATATAGATTCTCTTCCCTCAATCACTGGAGTACAATCCTCAAATGTCGATCGTGATCCTTCTCGGTCTTGGAGTATATCAAGATGTCATCGATGAACACTATCACAATGGAATCCAAATACAACCGAAACACCCCGTTCATCAACTCCATGAATGTCGCAGGGGTGTTAGTCAAACAAAAAAACATCACAAGAAACTCATAGTGCCCATAACAGGTCTTGAAGGATGTCCTAGGGATATCCTATGCCTTATTATTCAACTGATGATAAGCGAACCTCAAATCAATCTTAAAAAATAAAGATGCCCATAAAGCTAGTAAAAATAAGTCATCAATACGAGGAAGATGATACTTGTCTTCACTGTCACTTTGTTCAATTGTCGATAATCAATACACATCGTTATGATACCATCCTTCTTACTCACAAACAAAACAGGATCACCCCACAGAGAAACACTAGGGCGAATGAATTCTTGCTCAACAAGTCCTATAATTGATCCTTTAACTTTGCTGGAGCCATATGGTAATGAGAAATAGAGATGGGCTTGGTGCCCAACTCCAAGTCAATTACAAAATCAATATTTCTATCCGGAGGAATACCTGAAAGATCAGTAGGAAATGAAAGCTCTTGAACCATGGGCAAATAATCCAAAGAAGGTAGCTCAACACTAGTATCTCGAATAAAAGAAAAATATGAAAAACACCCTCTATCAACCAATCTTTGAGCTCAAATAAAGGAAATGGCTTTGCTAGGGTAAGAACAACTAGCACCCGTCCACTTAAATCTTGGGACACCTGACATTGCTAAGGTCACAGCCTTAGCATAACAATCAAGAATAGCATGATGTGGAGAAAGCCAATCCATACCCAAGATAATATCAAAGTCTACCTTCCCTAGAATGATCAAGTTTACCAAAGTATCATACTCGAACAAAGAAACAAGAGAAGATCGATACACTTGATCTAGTACTAATGTTTCACCCATTGATGTAGAAACATGAATAAGCACATGCATGTTATCAGACATCATATCAAATCCGGCAGCAAAATAGGTAGACACATACTAGAAAGTAGACCCCGAATAAAATAATACAAACGTAGGTCAATGGAACACTGGGAAAATACCTGTAATTACAACACCATAAGACTCAGCCTCATGCCTCTTAGGAAAAGCATAACATTGTCCTTCTCGGCCAACTGCAGTCTGGGTAGAACCTCGACCTTCACTCTGTGAAGTTAGAGCACCCATACGAGAAGCGTTGCTGCCTCTACCAGACTGACCTATGTCTCGACCCAGGCTAGAGGCGCTAAATCTCTAGCTGGAGTAAAGGAATAAGAATATTGGGATTCTGAGTGAGTCTTTATAGGAAATTACCGAACCATATGATCTGGATCTCCACATCCAAAACAAGACCTCGACACAGATAGTTGTTGTGATGGACTAGATGAGCTACTATGGCTACCTTGATTAGAACTACAGGACCCTCGATATGTCTGCGCGCTCTCAGCTGTTGGCATTAATGCATAAATAGGCTCATGACGCTGAAAGGACCTACCACCTCTATGAGAACCTCTACCTCCAAATGAGGTGCTAGAAAACTGACCAGATGATTGGGCCCTCTTGGGGTCCTTAAACTCCTCTCTAACCATTAACTCCACTTCCTTGGTGGTACTCACAATTGACTGGAAGGAAACCCTTCTTTGGTTTCTCTGAACACATAAGACGTGATAGAGAAGATTGACCCTCTCACAAACCTTCGGACTCTCTCCGCCTCATCCAGAAAAATAGTCATGGGGTGCCTAGACAGCTCACAGAAGCAAGTTCCATACTCTATCACGGATAAACTACCTTGAGTCAAGCTCTCAAACCTCAATCAACTCTTTTCTCTCATGCTCCAAGGGATGAAACAGTCTTAGAAAGCACTAGAGAAAACATCTCACTCTACCGGAGGGATCCAACTGGTCTAGACCTCAAATAAGTCCTCCTCCACTATCTGGCGAGTCCACGAAGCTGAAGTGCAACAAAACCAACACCACGAGAATCCACCATACCCATTGCCTCCAGCATCTCATGACACAAAGCCAAGAACTCATGAGCCTCCCACTCTTATCACCCTGAAACTGAGTGGTTTCATCTTTTGAAACCTTTCATAACACTGCTGATCTGTTTTCAGAATAACCTCAAAGAAATCTATGCTCCAACAGTCGGTGCAAAAACCACAGGTGGTTGACCCACATGATAATGAATATTCAAAAATTACTGCTGACCTGGGGTCTGTGTCCCTACCCTTGTCTGAGAACCCTGTGGCGTACCTATCGTACCACCCTAAGAAAAGTTCTCCAGAACACCTAACCGGCTCTATTCCACGAGAACGACCTCTAGCTCGAAACTTAGCTCTCCTTCTAACTGGGGCCTCAATAACTACCTCGAGGATTGCCTCCCTTCTATCACTAGAAACAGAAGTTCTGGAACTCGGCATCTGCCAAAATAACATGCCGCAACTCAGCAATAACGTAGGTAACCACCTATTATAAGAAATAATGGACGTGATGAAATTTGTCTGTTCCCACCAAGACAAGTCAAACATAACAAAATGAAAGAAATACAAAAAATAAAACAAGAACAATAAAAAGTTGGGAAACTTACTCATTTTAATAACACTCGGCATCAATAACACTCGTCGGTAATGACCTCGACATCAATAACAGTCGCCGACAATGACCTCGTTATCAATAACCATTAAAAGTCTCATCACGGTGCTCAGCAATCAATACAAGTATGCGATTTCAAGCCACAAGGAAAAGACAATCACTTAAGCATATCAAGTCCACAATAATGTCATAGAAACATTTCATCAATCATCACATTAGGGTTCACAGCAAGACAAATTCACGAAGTATTATGATCAACATATTATCTTTTCATTAAACCCATTTTATTTATTAAGATTTATCAAATGGAACAATGAACCCATCACCTCATTCTCATTACTCCCCAACACACACAATGAAGGGAAACACACTAGATTTACAAGGTTTAGGAGATCATATGCCTTAATTCAATCGACTAGTCAACCCAACACTTTAGTCTTCCCCTTCCGAACAATGTCCAAAGCCACACAATCTAATTCATTCAAGTATCTACAATAAGAATATGGAAATAACAATACTCAATTCAAACACTTTGGAAAAATGGGTCAACACAACTCAAAAACCCAATTTCGAAAATGAGATTTAAATCCAAAAATCTTTACTTGAAAACATTACCCAAGGCATTTGAAACTCATTGGTGAAAACCATTTCGAAAAAGAATTAAAAATTAGTCCATAATCACCATTTCATTAAATTCTTGGGTTCTTGAAGAAAACCCCAATTAATCATTTCAAAACCTTGATATGAACACTAAAATTAATAAATAATAATGGGTAAATGAATATTTAAGATTAGAAATTGTTACCCAAATATTGCTTCTCAAAAACCTTATTCAAATCGCCATAACAAACCTCCCAAAACTCAAAAATGGTGAAATGGAGTTGAAACCCCAATTTTTAGAAGATATTCTGCCCAAGGATCCTCCACAAACAAGGACCCCTGTTCACGAACGCGGACAAATAGCTCATAAAATAGCTCCGCGAACGCGCCCCTACCTCCACGAACATGGAGGTCAACACATTGACCTCCCGCGAACGCGACCAAGCCTTCGCGAACGTGGGGTTCTAATACACTACCCTCTGCGAACGCGGTCACAAGCTCCGTGAACGTGGATGGTTGACATTAGCATCACAGAAGAGAAAATCAACCAACACAAAATCTTCCAAATGGATCATCGGGATTTCTTTTTGGAACCCCGTACACACAAATCATATATGCAAATTGATTATACTCGATGTTTCGGACCCAACATAACCATCAACATACGAATCTAAGGTACCCTTGACCCAAAACTCGGGAAAGTCACAAGAAATGAACATAATACCTAAAAAGGCCAAATCAAGTTCAGGACATCTAAAAATTCAATCAAGACCACACCTAGGCCTAAAATCATCCCCCGAATCCAAATGAACTCTCGAAATTCCGATCCGAGCATCCGAACCTCAAATCTTGACCAAAGCCAATCCAAAGGCTAAAATTTCACAAATATCCAACTTAGGTTCTTCTAAAAAAGACTCTGAATATGAAATCGACGACTCACATTTTCGGACTGATGGAATCGACAGAATTTCATTCTGACACTTAAAACTCCAAAAGACATCGAAAACCACTTTTTAACAACTTTAGCCTTTTAAACTAAGAACTTACGAAAACCCACAACTTTTTACCTAAAGTTCCAAACCAACTTTCACAACTTAATCAGAAATAACTCGGGGTCAATATTGGGAGGGAAAAATAGTAAACTACCAAAAATGACCAACTGGGTCATTACTATAACATCTCGCAATTTGAAATAGCTAGGAAGATGCTAAGAACTGGAAATAGTCATTTTTGGAAATAATGAAAATCTGGAAATTTGTTTAAGTTAGGAAAAGTTGAGTTTTGGCCAACTTCAAACGTCCATAACTTCTAGCTCAGGATGAGTTAGAGGTACTTCAAGATATGGTAATAAAGATCTTGGAATTATCTTTCCAACGCCACTGAGTTTGCGCGATTCTGAGTTTGTATGAGTGAGTTATCCCCTTTGGAAGTTGGGCTGTTGGAATTAGGAAAGTCCAAATCCGAATTTTGGAAGGGTAATTTAGTCTATTCCCTACCTAATTATTCTAATTCGTTTTTAGGAGTTTAACAACTTTCACAACTTAATCAGAAATAACTAGGGGCCAGCAATGGTTCTCGAGTGTCAGTCTCTCCCAGGGTGTAGGCTCGGGGAGTGACAATTACGTTTACTTGAGACCAACAATGATTTCCGAGTGTCGGCCATGTCCAAGATGTAGGCTCAGAGCGTGACACATATACTTTATTTCATCATTTCTATAACATATATATATATATATATATATATTCTCAAGTAATCCATAACCTGCCTCAGCGCCAGGCTACTGTCTTAATAGTCATTCAACTTTGCTTTTTGTCCTCGAGTCAGAGTTTTAATGGAGAATCCACGAGGGGGATTAATTTATTAAAAATACAACAAACATAAGTTTAAACTCATGGTTTAAAAAGTACAAGGGGTTCAATACTAAGAACTTAAAAGATTGAATGCACCCAAGAGTGTTCAAGAAAATTTAATACATCAATTAATTAATGTAGCACTGCAACATTAGATAAGCTCTTCCATCAATAGGTGACATTTATCTTCAAGTTGTCAAGCAATTTGAGGCTGGATAGTTTCGTCTAATATGAGTGCTCTTAAATCATCATTTGTTATATTCTGAAAAGATAAATGTAGAGAAAGATAAATAGGTAAAAAAACAAACATATAACAACAACAATATATACAGAGTGTAATTTCATAAATGAAATCTATGGAGGGTAGAATAAAAATAGACCTTATTCCTACTTTTGTGGAGTAGAAAAAATATTTTTGATAAATTCTTAGCTTCGTCAAAAAGGAAAAGAATTCCAAGTATGAAAATAAGAAAATATGATAACAATATAGGAAGAAAACAAAGCAAATGTGAGCAACAGATAATGATACATATAAAAAAACAATGTGATACCTAAATAATACTATTAATAAGGAGAAGCGTAGTGGAGGCCGTTGATCGATGTGAGGCCAAATATATATATTTTTAATTATTATTTGTCTTACATTTATTATTTATATTTATTCTTTTTGAGCATTAATTTTATGGATTGTGCTAAATAGTGTATTTTATTTGTAGGAGTAAATTGACGTAAAGTTGAAGAAGTTTGGAGCTAAAATGAATTAAAGATAAAAGATTATAGAAGGAAATCAAGCAGACAGCTTAATGGATTAAATTAAATATAATAATATATAAAATTATATGCTGCAAAGTGCACATTCAAGTGGAAACTTGATTGGAGAATATTGCTGCCAGCCACGTGGCAGATTCTGAAGGCAGTGGCCAATTGAGGAGCTGCGCACAATCTTGAAGGCGGCGTACAGAACGCGTACAACAATTCCAACTCAGTTTTGGTTTTGGTTTCCTCGTTTGTTTTGGTCCCAGATATTTTATTTAGGTTTTTTACATCTATAAATAGTCCATAAAAATAATTATTGGACAATCAATATAGAGCAAGGAGGAGGCACTTTTGAAGAAAAAGTCATCAATACTTTTTAGGGTTCTTTACTTCTTCTTATTTTCTTAGACATTAGTAGCTAAAGCTCTTGTTCTGGGGCTGTAGCTACGGATTCAATGTTGATTATTTATGGTTTTTGAATTAATTCTTGGTTGTCATTATAAGTTACTTCTATATTCTTGTTTTAGTATTTTGTGCTTGATCACCATGAGATAAATATATTGTCTAATCTTAAAATCGGGAGAGGAGAGGTTAGATAGACCAGAGAATATAGAGAG
>NW_006239685.1:67683-93879 GCF_000226075.1 Solanum tuberosum | reverse complement strand
TAGTGTTCAGGAGTGACGCCCAGACGAACACCTTGCTTGGTTACGAAATAGGATGAAATATAAATGCTCGCCAGTTAGTCTATTTGTCCCCGCTCAACGATGTAGTTAGATAGCTAACTGGGGTAGGCGACGAGAGGCGTATAACCCGGATCATATCATCAACCCTATAAACCAATAACTTGACAACTAAAATTAGTTCTAAGCCAAAAATATGATACATGAAATCCAATTCATGCTGCAGCCCTGAGATTTTCCAACTATTGTAAGTAATTTTATTATTTTGTTCTTGCATTCTTCTCTTTTGGCTCTCTTAAATAAATAATTAGATCAGTATAATTTAGTAAAAAATAGTTAATTGACAAGTCCTTTGGGTTCGATAATCTGGTTCTTTTAAGAGCCACTATATTACTTGCATGACCGCGTACACTTGCGTGTGCAATTGGGAGCAACAACCATATTCTCCCTTCCTTTCCCATACACATAATATGACAACACTCGTAAATTATTAGTATTACTAGACACAAGTGCCCGTGATATATGTTATTTTTTTGTCTCACTTTATGTGACATTGATAGAATTTAGATAGCCCATTAAATTTTAATATGATTTTTAAATATTTTAAGTTGTTAATTATTGTAAGTTATAGTATTTTTACGTAATTTTTAAATAATATATATTACTTATCTTGTCCCAATGTATGTAGCACATATAGAATTTCAAGAGTTCAATCGAATGTTGTTAATTATTGAGATTTACAATACTTTGTACGTAGTTTCCAAATTAAATATTACATGTTACATCTTTTGATTATTGTAATTTATAGTACTTTTTACGTAAATTTTTAATAATATATGTTACTTCTCTTATCCCAATGAAGGTAGCACAAATAAAATTTCAAGAGTCAATCAAATGTTGTTAATTATTGAGATTTACAATATTTCTTCGTAGTTTTCAAAATTAAATAATACATGTTACCTTTTTTTTTATCCCATTTTATGTGACACAGAAATATTGATTTTATGAATCAATCAAATTTTTTATATGTTTTTTTACATATATTTTAAGTTGGCAATTATCATGATTTATGGTATTTTTTATACAATTTTTAAATATTTAAAAAATTAAAAAACAAGATAAACAAATTAAAACGGAAGAACCACCGGAAAAAGGAAACAATGCAACTGTCAGGCAGGCATGTCGACCATGACCTTCCTGGTTATTGTTACTTATATATAGGGATAAGGTTCTGAAAAATACCTCAACTTTGGTCGGATTTGCTATTGCGATACTAAACTTTCATGAGGACCTATTACCTCCCTAGACTATTTAATACCGTATTTTAAACATATATATTTGCCCACGTGGACATAAAAAATAATGCAAAATTATAAATAGTAATGTGTCCACGTGGGCACATAAATACCTTTAAAATACACTATTAAATAGTTCAGGGGGTAAAAAATATGGTATTAAATAGTCTAGGGAGGTAATAGGTCCTTATGAAAGTTTAGTATCGCAACAGCAAATCCGACCAAAGTTGGGGTATTTTAGACCCTTATCCCTTATATATATGTAGTAGATTTTCTTTTAAAGTAAGGGTGTATTTGGTATGAAGGAAAATATTTTCCTAGAAAAATATTTCAAGTGGATTTCTAACTTATTTTCTCATTATTGTTGGTGAGTAGAAAATACTTCTTAATGTTTGGTTGGTGAATGAAAAGTATTTTTCACAACATATCATTTATTTTTTACTTGAGACTAGAAAATACACTTTAGGAGGGGAAGGGGGGTTGGGGGATGGCTAGGGTAGGGATGGCGTAAAAATTGAAATTTTTAAAATTTGAAATATTTTTCAAAAACAATTTTTTAAAATTTTTTTGATAGGGTTAGGATGGGGAATGGCATAAAATGATTTTTTTTAAAATTTGAAATATATTTTAGAAACAGTTATTTTTAAAAAATTGACGTGGGGAGGGGAGAGGGGTAAAATAAATGAAATTTTATAAATTTGAATATATTTTCAAAACAATTTTATTTTGTGGGGGGAGGGGGTAGGGGTTAGGTGAGGTAAAAAAATCTTAAAACTTGAAATATTTTTCAAAAATAATTTTTAATTTTTTTTTGTTTGGGGAAGGGGGGCTGGGGGCTAGGCTGGTATGAGGGTAGGGGTAAAAAAACTGAAATTTAAAAAATAAGAAAATTTCAAGCCTTAAAGGTAAGTCATTTTCCTTAAATTTGAGGAAAATGAATTGATTTGGAAAATATTTTTCAAAACATTTAAACCAACCAAACATGAAAAAGTTGAAATATATTTTCCTTCGTACCAAACACACCCTAAGTCTCATCAATAAAACAAAATTGAGTGTTGCACTATAAAAACATCAACAATTTAATTCACCTTTTTCCTCTCAGCCATTGACTTGAATCGCCAAAAGAGGTCCCCCAAGTTGTTTTTCCTCAAAATTATATCCAGCTATGACAAAATAAAATGAGTGTTGTTGATGCACATTCATATATAATAATATCATAATTTAATTTATTGAAATCTTAATACATGTATTGTACCTCAAGCATTTTGATTTTCAATGCATGACGTCCACTGCACAAAATATAAGAATGCATGATATTTATTTTAGAAAAAAAAGCAAATATCTATTGAACCGTATCAATAACAACAATAAATTCAGTGTAATTCCTCAAGTGGAGTTCGTAGAAGATAGAGTGTACACATACTTTACCTCTACCTCGTAGAGATAGAGAGGTTGATTTCGATAGACTATCGATTTAAGTAAAAGCATTTCAACGCAATTTGAAAAAGAGACTACAAAAATGAAAGCAATAACAACAATGAAATAAAGCGAAAAGAATAGTAATGACAATAATGCAATAATCGAGTCACACCAATATCAATAAAAAATCAAAACTATTGAGACGGTTTCAGAAAATGTAATTTTGATTTAACTAAAAAATAATATAATATAAATTTTATAAAATAATCGATCGAACTGAATTTTGAACCATCGTTATCACAACATCATCACAATAAAACAGTGTGTACCTGAGTTTTCCCAATTTAATACCATGTTCACTAGCACGAATAAATCCAACATCTTCAGCAGATATAAATTCATATGTGCCTCTGTTCTTTAATATTCCATCCTAAATTAAGTACATAGAATAACACACACAAAAAAAGAGAATAAATTCAAATACCTTTTTAATTAGTTAAATAGGTTTTACATAGTTTTCTTTGCTTTTTATTTTTACAATTAAATTCTTAATATTTAAATTGGGTGGAAATACCACGTGTTCTTATTTAATTCGTCATTTTTGTAGTGTCATCCATAATTTTATTACATATATACATAAGTACATTTTAAATTTTTGGCTGATTGGTAAAACAGATCTAAAATAAGTAAATTTCTTGAATAGGAACAAGTCTAAAATAAAATTGTCAAAATATGAATTATGAAATTTTATTTAGTATTTTAACTAAATGAAATTGACCTGATGAATTCCACTTTCATGAGTAAAAGCATTAGCGCCAACAATGGCCTTATGTGGTTGTAGCTTAAGCCCACTATACTCCTCTACCTGCATATATATAACAATATTATTATATGCATAATTAATTTTAACAACTAAAAAATATATACATACCATGTTGCTTGTGGTGAATATATGTTTTGTATTAATCCCAGTATAGACACCACCTAGTACTTCCTCTCCACGACATTTTATGGCCATTACTATCTATATAAAATAGAAATAATAATATTAATTAGCTAGAGATAGATTAACATTTTATATATATAAAAATATTAAAGGTTATTCTCCCTCACCTCTTCTAGAGAAGCATTTCCAGCTCTTTCACCAATACCATTGATGGTTACATCAATTTGTCTTACTCCTGCACAAATTCCCTGAATTTCATCAAGGTATGAGAGTCAAACTAACGATATGTAGTTTTAGAAATAAAGTACTTCCTCCGTTCATTTTTAATTGTCATGTTGCATTTTTCGAAAGTCAATTTGACTAATTTTCAAAATACATCATAGAATTTAATTGTAAAAAAGAAAACCATGACAATTAAAATTGGACAGAGGGAGTGGTTGGAAGCTAACAAATACATACAGCTAATGTGTTGGCAGTAGCAAGTCCAAGATCATTGTGACAATGTACTGCAAGGATCACATTTTGGATACCTAATGTATTGGCTTTTATGTCAACAATTAGTTGTGCAAATTCATTTGGCAAATTGCATCCAACAGTATCAGCAACACAAATGCATGTTGCACCAGCTTTAATAACTTCTCCAATAATATGATAAACAAACTCCTTATCAGATCTGACAAAAATAATAATAATTATATATACACCATATGGTAAAAATATAAATATGACAAATATTACAGACCTTGTAGCATCTTCCAAGCCAAACCTAACATGCTTGAACCCAAGACTTCTTGCATAAGTCACCATGCTCCTTGCTCTCTCCACAACTTGTTCTCTACTCATATTTAATTTATACTTCATATGTATATCGCTTGTCGAGATAAACATATGAATCATCGGTGTCTTTGCATACTTTAAGCTCTCCCAAGCTCTATCGATATCTTCCTTAGTAGATCTCGCCAAACCACAAATCATTGGTACATAGCCCTCTTCATCTACGCTATTGCCTGTTGAGACATAATATAAATACGCATGGTAATATATATATATATAACATTTTGTTAAATAAGATGAGCATTTAATTTAACATTACCAATTTCATGTGCTATACACTTTACAAGCTCAAACTCAACCTCAGAGGAAGCTGGAAAACCAGCCTCAATTACATCAACACCAAGCTTGACTAGCTGACGTGCAATGTCCATCTTTTGTGTAGCCGTCATGGAGGCACCAGGAGCTTGCTCTCCATCACGAAGCGTCGTGTCGAAAATTGAAACATAGTTAGGATCAGAGAATTTGTCCAAACCATTAACAAGAGTGTTCTTAGAATTTGCGTAGAGAGAAGCCATTTTTTTTCCCTTAACTGTGTGCTTTGGTGTGGGATTTTTTTATAGGCAAGAAAATAGCAAAACATTGATATCATGTTTTAAATAATTTAAGATTATAAACTTTGAAAAAGGTTTGATAGGGTATAAGGGGGTAAAGTAAGCGGGTTGAGTTAAAACTTGAGATATTAAAATGAGTTGAAAGAGGATCAGGTTGTGTCATGCCCCGTTCAATTTTAATAATTTTATAACCACAATTTAAATTTCAACTCAAGAAATAGAAAAAACAAGTTATAAATAGATAGATAAATCTTAGAAGATATAATATAGACAGTAACTCATACCTTCAACATGAGAACACACACTACATGAATACAAATAAAGAGTCTTAAAATGAATTGAAATAGGAGACTAAATTGAGCTCAATTGAATATTCTATAAAAATGAATTACGGCTTGAATGAGTTGATATTAGGGATGGCAATGGATCAGATGGGGTGGAGGTTTGAGCTTAACCGAGAATAGAAATGAGAAATTACAATGATAAATGGTTTGTAATGATTCGGTTGGTCATTTTTGAATTTTTTTGTAAAATAACCATTTTATTCCCGATATCGACCCTGAGTATTTTCTGATTGAGTTTTGAAAGTTAGTTTCTAACTTTGAGTGAAAGTTGTGAAATTTGTAAGTTTTTTTTGAGTCAAAAGGCTAAAATTGTTAAGAAGTGGGTTTCAGTGTCTTTTGGAGTTTCGAGTATCGAAATAGAATTCTATCGATTCCGTCGGTCCTGAAATATGGAAATTGGTCTAAGGGAGTTGTCGGTTTTAAATTTAGAGTCTTTTTAAGGATTTGAGGTCCTAAGTTGGAAATTATTGAAATTTTAGCTCTTGGGTTGACTTTGGTCAACATTCGGGGTTCAAATCCTTGGATCAGAATTTTGAGAGTTTCGCTATATTCAGGGGATAATTTTAGGCCTAAGTGAGGTCTTGCTTGAATTTTCAGAGGCTTCAATCTTGATTTAGCCATTTTAGGCGTTATGTTCGCTTTTTGTGACTAGCACAAGTTTCGGGTCAAGGAAATCTTAGATTCATATTTTGATGGTTCCATTAAGTCTGATACGTCAAGTTTAGTCAATTTGCATATTTTGTTTGTGTGTACGAGGTTCCAAACAAATCCGGAAGGTCCATTCGATGTTTTGAGAGTTGACTAGTTTTTCTAGTGCCCGAGTTCTGTATCCTTCACGTTTGCGATAAGCCTTCCGCTTTAGCAACCTTCGCTTCAACGAAGGCGTGGTCAGTAAACGAAAGGCTAGATTTTCTCGGGGTTCGCTTAAGCAGAGCCTGGTTCCCAAAAGCGAGACACCCATTTTATGCGGGGCTCGCATAAGCGACATCTAAGAGGGTTTTAGACCTGTAATTTTGGGGTTTTATCCTATTTTCCCCATTTTTAGTTTTAGAAAATCCTTGGAGGTGATTTTGAAGAGATTTCTTGTGCTAAATCATTTGGGTAAGCCTTTGTGACCCTAAAACTTCATTTCATTTTATCATGTATATATTTTATTATTTATCAAAACTTGATATTTTGATTGACAAAGGGCAAGGTTTTCAAAAAATTAAGTTCTAAAATAAAATGGTGGTTGTGAATTGATTTTAATTCCTTTTTTCGAAATGGCTTTCACCAATGAGATTCAAATGCCTTGGATAATATTTTCAAGTAAAGCTTTTCGAATTTGAACCTCATTTTCAGAATTGAGTTTTTGAGTTGATTTGCCCATTTTTCAAAATATATGATTTCGGTGTTGTTATTTCTAGAATCTTATTGTGATTACTTGATTGAACTAGATTGTGTAGCTTTGGGGATTTTTCAGAAAGGGAAGACTCAAGTCTTGGATTGAATTGAGGCAAGTGATCTTCTAAACCTTGTAAAACTTATAGAATCTTGTATTTCCGCTCATTGTGTGTGTTGGAGAGTAATGGAAAGGAGGTGATGGATTCATTTATTTCACATGATTGATCTTAATGAATAAAATGGAATTACGAAAAAGACAGTGTGTTGATCATAATGCTTTGTGAATTTTTGTGGACTTAAATTTGTTGATTGATGAAAAACCTTGATGACATTATTGTTGACTTAAATTGCTTGAGTTGTTGTCTCTTCCATATGGTGTGAAATTGCTTATTTGCATTGATTGTTGAGCACCGTGATGATTATACCAAAGGGAAATGATTCTGAAAAGTGATATTATATAAAGCCAAGGGAAATGATTCCGTCAAGAGACATTGTATAAAGCTGAAGGGAAATGATCCCGGCAAGTGATATTGTGCCGAAGGAAAATGGTTCCAACAAGTGACATTGTATAAAGTCGAAGGGAAATGATTTCGATTAGTGACATTGTATGCCTGTTGAGTACCGTGTTGTTTGGTACTTGCTCCTTGCTTCTACACTTGTGTAGATTTTGAGTCTAGACCCGTGTGATTTTTTTCTTCTTCCAAGGCTTTCAAAGGACTTTGAGAGGCAGCTTCTTGTCATTCCGGCGGGTCCTCTTGTTCCTTATTTTATGTTTTATTCTATTTTAGAGACGAAGACATTCGGAATTGTACTTATCTTTCAATTCTATAATTATATTAGTGACTTGTACTCGTGACAACCAGGTTTTGAGGTTATATTAGAATGACTAAGTTTTCCGTTCTTATGTTATTCCTGACTACTTTTCGCATTTATTTCGTATTGTTTTGGTGAAAATTGTAACACCCCGAAAATTCTAAAGTTTTGATTGGAACCATTCTTCATTTACTTGTAGGGTCATATCAGGTGATTCTTAAATTGCCCATATGTGTAAAAGTAAATGCTTTAGTGTGGGAATAATTTTGGATATCAATTAAGGTCACTAGAAACTCCTAGCACAAAGTTGAGTTGAAAGCTTCCTTACCGATTAAGTTTTGATATAAGATTCAACTTAGGTCAACTTCAAACGACCATATCTCTTAGAATATAAAGAGTTACGTGGCCCATAACCTATCAAATTAAAGGTATTTGAATCTTCTTTCCAACGCCACCAATTTCACGTCAATCCAAATTTTGAGTAAAAAGTTATGACCATTTTTGTAACCGGATACAGTGTTGTGGTGAATTAGCCGATGGGAAAACATTAAAAATGGTCAGTTTTGTCTTTTTACCTCTAAGAAAATCCTAAACGAACTTCTTGACTAATTAAAGACCCAAAACAATCTGATTTTAGTCTCTTAATTCATCATTCTCTTCTCTCTCAAACCCTAAGGCAAAACCCTAAGAAAGAATCAAAGTAGAAGACTCTTTTCTAAATTGTTTCAATCTTTTTCAAGATTCTTCTTCAAGGTAAGTCTTTCTCCAAGAATTCCATTATTCTCGACTCAAATTCCTCCATACAATTATGAATCACTAATGAAAATCATAATTCTTGGCCATAGAGTTTCAAGAAACTAATTCAAGAATCTCAAGAAAGGTTTTCTTGATTGTTTAACTTCAAGCTAGGGTTCAAGGCTTCTAATCAAGTTTTTCTTCAAGATTCTTGAAGAACCTTGTTCTTTTCTTTCATGTATGTAAGGATATCATAGTGTTGGACTTGTTCGTCCTCACACCCCACATCTACATTCCAATCAGTAAATGAGTAATCTAGAATTCTATCCCTAGATTTGAGTATTCTTGAGATAAGTTGATTTTGAGTTATTGTGTTCTTGATTCTTTTTTGAAATTCTATTCCTAATTATTGAAATGCTATATGTTATTCATTAAGATTCTTGAGTTGATTTGTTCATGTCTACATTTGAACATGAACCCTATGAATTGAGTATTCATGAGATGAGTAGTGTTGTTGAGTTTCGAGTTCTTGAGTCCTTGAGTTCTTGAGTTCTGAGTATTGAGTTTCCATATTGCTATTAAGATCCCTGATTTGAGTCTTTCATGTCCATAACTCCGCATTAACCCTATGAATTAAGTTATAGATTTTGAGAAGTTTTTTAAACTGAGTTTTGAGGAAGTAAAGATGAGTTTTGAGAAAGAGTTTCCGAAACATGATTAGTATGACAATCGAGTATGCCATCAATGTTTAAGCAGTATGGTATCTAGATATACCATCAATGTTTACGCAGTATGACTTCCCGAGTCATCAATGATCATATTACAATATGATTTTGAAATATTTTTGAGAAAGAGTTTTCAAGTATGAGTAGAAGGGGACTATGTATTCTACAGACATCAATTTTTACATTGATAAAAGAGAAATTGAGATTTCTAAATGAGTTATGAGTTCAAAAGTTATTTCAAGAGCAGTTACCTCTTTTAAGAAGGTAGTTTGAGCAATTATCTCAAACTAGAGGAAGAGTTATGTTTTTTTTAAACATATGGGCATGAGTATATATTATTGGGAGTAGTATTGAGCATCGATATGAGAGAGAGTTCAGACAACTCACAGCCCCCATAAACCGTGTATGCCAACATGGGTAAATGGTCATACTTTTTAGATGATTTCTTATTGCTTTTAAGCATAACTTAGTGGATCCACTTAGTTGAGGTGTTCTATACCCCGACAAGGTATAAAACAGTTTTGGCAGCGTGGGCTAGACGTTGTATCATCACGCAGCTCATATTGATGGTTGTTGGTTAGAAAATCTCCCAAATAGAGTTAAAGTGTATTTTTATATATCATTTATTATGTTGAGTTTAGAGATGAGAAAGTATTTTGTAAAGCTATAAATGATTTAACTCCTTTATTTCTTTACATTCAACTTGAGTACATTGTTATCTAGTCCAGCCCTTTCTTTCAGTTATTTGTTATTCAACTATATTACACACTCGTATATTCAATGTACTGATGTCATTCGACCTGCATCTTTTAATGATGCATATACAAGTTATTAGGATCCTTAACAATAGTCTGTTGAGATCATTTCATTCGCTCGTCTGCTTATGAGTGAGACCTCCTTGCTTTCGGAGTACTCCAGTTTTATGAGTTGTTAGTAGTAGTTCTCTTGAGGAGTCATGGGTCTTGTTCGACACTCATCTTTTTATAGTAGAGGCTTCATAGATAGACAATTTTGGAGAGTCTTTCAGTTTCAGATATTTTATTTAAAACTTATGTTTCATACTCAGTATATTCAACGAAGTTTAAAAGTTTATTTCAATTTGATGCTTATGTATGCTCAAGTTAGTCTTCCGCTTGAAGTCATCCAGGATGAGGGTTTGCTTGCGGACTAGCAATGGTTTTTGAGTGCCGGCCACGTCCAAGGTGTAGGCTCGGGTCGTGACAGAAATAAATGAGTGTCATCAAGTCCATTTTTGGATCGTGGCATTTTCAAACCCACTCTGCCCTGCACTCGCTCTAGACTTTAAGAAGTTAGTTTTAACTTTCTCCGCCCTACCCCGCTCTGCCCCTGCATATGTCTAAACCCGCCCTGCCCTAAATCTGTCTAAACCCACCCTGCCCTGCCCCATCCTTAGTTGAGATTGGCCCAATTTAAGTGGTTTGGGTTCTTTAAAACCTATCCCCGTCCCGCCCCCACTCTAGACTTTAAAAAGTTAGTTTTAACATGCCCCGCCCCTTCCCACCTCACTCCGCCTCGCACATGTCTGAATCTTCTCTGCCTCACATATGTCTAACTCCGCCCCACCCCACCCCATTGTCATCCCTAGTTGAGATTGATTAAATTTAAATTATTTTGAGCTCAACCTATAAAATTCTAGACAAAGTGGATAAATAACCTATATTTAAGTTCATTTTGACAACCCTAGACCTAATTATCTATTGCTCTCCACATAAAGAAAAGGATAATACTCCTCCTAATTGTATATCTCTCTTCATAGTTGTGAGTGTATATATATATATATATATTTCTTTTTGTTTAAAAAAAGAAAAAAAGTTAAAACTAGACAAATAAAATAAAATAGAGCCGGAAGAAGGGATTAGTATATGCAACCTATCTAATTAGTTCAAAATACTTACATATTGTCTCATTAATTACCATTTCATATCAGATTTCAAGTCAAATACACCTAGATATATGTATTTTTGCTACCAGTACACTAAAATAGGAGAGAGGTGACGGAGAGAAGGAGAGAGATGGGCAAGATAAGAGGGCAGCAAGAAAAATAGTATCACAGATACATGTGAATCACACAACATACATGAATACCAATCACAGAGAGAAAAGCGAGCGAGAGAGGAGAGTTGCGAATGAGACAGGAGAGAGGCCAACGAGAGAGTCATATACATGCAAATTACTTGGATACGATGTATCTTTAACAAATTACACTTAATTTTTATATATAGGTTGGGGTCTGCCTGACCCTCACCATGATGGTGGTTTTGTTAAAAAAGAAGAAGATGAAGTTAAAACTAGACAAATAAAATAAAATAGAGCCTGAAGAAGTGAGTAGTATATGCAACCTATCTAATTAGATAAACATTTCTATCATATTTACTAATTCTCCCGATAGTTCGAAATGTAGAAATCTCACGTCTAGGATTAGAGAAATCAAGGATTGTATTGATGATTATAATATTGAGTTACAAGCTCCTTATATAGGAGATGAGTCCTATTCTAGTTATACTAGGAAGCCTACTACAACACAATTATTTACAGGAGTAGTAAGTATTGTATTATAACTCAAATACTTTATCCTAGTCGACTCCTGCAATATACAGTAGCTTAGTCGTACATAACTTAGGATTTAGTAGTCTAGTCCTACTATGACTCTAACTCTAACTCGTCAGCCTGCTTCGATGGACCTGTTCCTTCGACATGTTCCATCAGTCTTCAAGCTTCCTTCAACACTTCCCCTCAAGCTAGTGAGTGGAGGAACTATAACTCCTAGCTTGCTGCGAAAACCAGAGAAAACCTGTTTTGTTAAGGCTTTGGTATGAATATCAGCTAGCAGATCCTTAAACTTCACAAACTGAGTAAGAAGTTGTCCCCTGGCCACTTTCTCACGAACAAAATGATAGTCCATTTCAACATGTTTGGTTCGAGCATGCACAACTGGATTAACCGTCATGTACAAGACACTCATGTTATCACAGTACATCGTAGGAACAGATCGAAGGAACACTCCAAGGTCATGAAGAAGATACAAAATCCAAGTCATTTCTGCAGCAGTGGAGGCTAATGCTCTATACTCAGCTTCAGCACTCGATCGGGCTACTGTAGTCTGTTTCTTGGAGGTCCAAGAGATACAATTTGCACCTAGGTAGATGCTATAGCCTGTAGTTGATCTCCTAGTGGTGGTACAACCTCCCCAATCAGCATCTGAGTAGACATACAACCTACATGGAGACTGTGAAATAATTCTAAGTCCAAAGTGTAGAGTACCTTTGATGTACCTGAGAATCCTTTTTACCCCTTGAAGATGTTTAGTGTTTGGGCTTTGCATAAACTGGCTTGCTAAATTCACAGCATGAGTGATATCAGGTCTTATGAGGGTCAAATAATGAAGACTCTCTACTTCTGTACAAAGAGACATCTACAAGACGTCCCACAACTTCATGCAAACCATGCTTCTGAGCCAAAGGAGTGGCTACAGCCTTGGACAAAGTCATCTCTGTTTTGGCCAGCAACTCAGCAGCATACTTGCTTTGATTTAAGTGAATTCCTCCTTCGAAATACTTCACCTCAACTCCTAGAAAGAAGTGTAAAGGGCCAAGATCTTTCATAGCAAACTTCTTCCCAAGTTGGAGAACCAATGCTAAGACATGAGATGGATTACTTCTTGTGACAATAATATCATCCACATACAACAAGAGAAATGTTTTGCCTTTGTGAGTTTGCAAAATAAACAAGGAAGGGTCAGCCTTACTACAAATGAAACTAAGGTGTAAGAGATGCATGCTAAACCTATCAAACCAGGCTCTTGGTTCTTGTTTAAGACCATACAATGCCTTTTTAAGTAGGCACACATGTTGAGGATACTGGGGATCAACAAAACCAGGAGGTTGACTCATGTACACCTCCTCTTGTAGGAAGCCATGAAGAAAGGCATTTTTGACATCTAGTTGTCTAACTTCCCATTTTGAACTGACAGCAATGGATAGAACCACCCTAATAGTTGTGGCTTGAACCACATGACTAAATGTTTCTTCAAAATCTATCCCTTCAAGCTGCAAGAATCCCCTTGCCACAAGTCTGTCCTTGTATCTATCTACTATCCCATCAGCTTTTAACTTTGTCTTGAACACCCATTTTGAGCCAACCAAATTTATACCAGGAGATTTGGGCACCAAAATCCAAGTCTTGTTAGTATGCAAAGCATCAATTTCTTCCTGCATTGCTGCAAGCCAATGAGGTGACCTTAGTTCTTCCTTAGTAGTACTTAGTTCTCTCAAAATTTCTGTGCTGCTGCGAGTAACAAGTGACAAGTGATGTTCCTTCGCCTTGTGCCTAGTGATAATATGATGCCCTTGTGGTGCAGGAAGTACCTCAACTAGTACATCAACCAAAGTAGTTGACTGGAGTGTAGCATTGTCAGATTGATGGTCAACTGGTACATCAACTAAAGTAGTTGTTTGATGATGCGCATTGGCTGGGCCTGTAAGTGCAACATGTTCCTCACTGCTACTAGCAGATCCAAAATCTGCAGCTGGAGTTTCAATACTACTGTATGAATCATCACCTTCAACCTGTTCCTCAGCATCTGATCCTGTGCCTAAGAGGTCAATAGTACTCTCATCATCAAGAAATATATGAGTTGTAGCAGCATTATCACTAGTAATGTGTGGACTAGCAGCCTGTACTTCCCTTGAATCAGACTTATCATATGCCTGCAATTTAGAAAAAGATTCAACAAAAGTAGCAAGGTGAGGTGAGACATCAACGTTAGTCTGAGATTGCTTGGAGACGCATAGGGTAATGTGTTTTCATCAAACACAACATGTCTGGATATGTAAACCCTTCTTAAGGGGGACGATAGCATCTATATCCTTTGTGTAAGATGTTGTACCCTATGAACACACAAGGGTAGGTCTTTGGACTGAATTTGTTGCTACCCTTGATATATGGAAAACATCTACACCCAAACACTTTTAGGCTATTGTAATCAGGTTGTTCCCTATACAACTTAGAAAATGGAGTCACCATCTTTAGGACTGAGGAGGGCAGTCTATTGATGAGAAATACTACAGTGAGGAAACCCTCAACCCAAAGAAACAAAGGTAGATTAGCATGAAGTAGTAGAGTTAAGCCAGTCTCCACAATATGCCTATATTTTCTCTCTGCAACTCCATTTTGTTCAGGTGTGTTAGGACATGAAATATGTCTCACGATGTCACAATCTTCCAAATGCTTAATGAAGTCTGTTTGGATAAACTCACCACCTCCATCACACTGAAAAATCTTAATTTCTTTAGAAAATTATTTTTCCACCATTTTCTGGAATTTTAGAAAGACCTCAAAGAATTCATATTTCTTTTCCAGTGGATAAATCCATGTATATCTCGTGTGATCATCAACAAAAACAACATAATATTTCATATGTTGGGAAGATTCGACTGGAACAAGTCCCCATAAATCACAATGTATTTTCAATAAAGGTTCTTTCTCAATTTTATTTCTCAAACCAAATGAAAGTTTACAGCTCTTTCCCAACTGACAACTGGAACAAACAGTAGGCATTTTATTCCAACTACTAATATTGATGCAACTATTACTATTCAAAACTTTTAAAGACTTCAAACTAGGGTGTCCTAATCTAGTATGCCACATGTTATCTGACGTGTTCCAATCGTGTGCAGCAGTCAAAGCATAAAGATTGTTATCTTCCAAAGCATAGAGTCTATTCCTTTTAGTTCCCTTGGCCAGCAGTGTCCTTGTCTTGTTGTCCTTTACAACAAAGTTAGTTTCATTAAATTCAAGAGTGCAACAATTATCCTTTGCAAGCTTACTAACTGAGAGCAAATTTTTATTAATCTTAGGGACTACAAGAACTACTTTTAACTTTAGGCCTGATCCAGTTATGTTTCCAACATGTGTTATATCTAACTTTGATCCATCCCCAATAATGATTTTATCTGGTCCATTGTAGTGTTTAAGATCAGTTAGGATACCTGAGTTATGTGTCATATGGCTACTTGCTCTTGAGTCCACATACAAGGTGTCATCAGTAGTGTTTTGTAGATTAGTAGCAGTCAATGCTTGTGATGGCTCATCTGCGGCTTGGTAAGAGTAATCCCACCTGTAAAACACTTAAGAACAGTATGGTTATTCCTACCATAGATTTGACAGGCATCAATATTGTCCCTCTCATGACTACCACTTGAAGAAATCTTCTGAGGACCTGGTCCGTTTCTGCTGTTATAAGAACATGTTCCTTGTCCAGCAGGCTTAAAGCTTCTTCCTCTGGAATTGAAATTATTGTTTCCTCTTTTTTTAGAGTAGTTTCCTCTTCCCCTACCTCTTTGGGCAGAGAATGCCATGTTATGATTTTGTTGAGGCACTTCTTCTTCATCCTCCCTCATATCAAAACCCCTGAGAGCATTAACAAATTGATTAAGAGTAGGATATGGTGCCTTACCTAGCATGACAGTCCTGAAGGTCTTGTACTTAAGACCTAGACCTCTAGCAAAATTAATCACTTTGCTATCTTCATCTACAGGCTTGTGAATGGCTTCAAGGCCATCACATATGCCTTTGAATTCCTTAATATATTCGTCAATTATTTTGGTTCCTAGCTTCACACTTTGCAGTTGTTGTTTGAGCTGGAACTCCTTATCTTTTGTTGCTTGAAGATAAGCTTCTTCCAAGCATTCCCACATCTCCTTGGCAATTGAGCAGCCTACGATCAAGTACATGTTTTCTTCTGTCAAGGTGCCTGAGAGCCAACTCCTTAGCAACACATCCTTCTCCTCCCAATCATCAACAATGTTGCTGTCTTCTGCACCCTTCTCGCCTGCTACAGTTTCCTCAGTAGTCTTTCCAGTGGAAAATGTATCTTTAGGTGGTTCTGCGATGAGGTAGGTTAATCTCATCACTTGAATCAACTGAGACATTTGTGTCCTCCATATAAGATAATTCGTTGGCTTAAGTTTAATGGAGCAGGACGAAATAAAATGATGAAGTGAAGAGGTCGAAAGGGTGTTGGTAGAAGGGGCCATTGCGGTTCGATTTTGTGGTTGTTTTGGTTTTGATTTAATACGTTAAAGAGCGGAAAATCTTTATTGCTCTAATACCATGTAGAAATCTCACGTCTAGGATTAGAGAAATCAAGAATTGTATTAGTGATTATAATATTGAGTTACAAGCTCTTTATATAGGAGAAGAGTCATATTCTAGTTATACTAGGAAACCTACTACAACACAATTATTTACATGAGTAGTAAGTATTGTATTATAACTCAAATCCTTTATCCTAGGCGACTCCTGCAATATACAGTAGCTTAGTCGTACATAACTTAGGATTTAGTAGTCTAGTCCTAGTATGACTCTAACTCTAACTCGTCAGCCTGCTTCGATGGACTTGTTCCTTCGACATGTTCTATCAGTCTTCAAGCTTCCTTCAACACGAAATACTCACATATTGTCTCATTAATTAATAATTTCATACCAGATTTTAAGTCAAATACACCTAATTATATGTATTTTTGCTACCAGTACACTAAAATATGGAGAGAGGTAGCTGAGAGAAGGAGAGAGACGAGCGAGATAGGAGAGAAGCAAGCAAGATAGTCTATGTATGCACATATACATATGAATCACACTACATACATATAACTGGAATACCAGTTAAAGAGAGAAGCGAATGAGAGAGAAGAGTTGCGAATGAGATCGGAGAGAGGCCAACAGAGAGAGTCATATACAAGCGAATTACTTGGATACGATCTATTTATAACAAATTACACTTAATTTTAACTCCATATAATCAAAAAGCGCCAGATATACATATTTGAAGTCCAAATTCTCATAAGTTTCATAATGATAAAAAATGAAGAAAAAAAAGATAATTAATTACTAAATTAGATCGAGAAATTTCTGTAACCTATCTAACAATAGGGATCCACTTTCATGAGAAAAAGTATTAGCACCGACGATGGCTTATATATATGCATATGTGGCTGCAGTTTAAGCTTACTATACTCCTCTATCGGCGTATATATATGCATAATTTCAATTAGTATTTAACCAAATATAAGATAGGATTAATTTCTCGTGTAATCACTCAATTAATAGTTATTATCTTAGATAATCATATTTTCATGTTATTCCAATTTTTTTAATTAAAAAATAACTTTCTAAAATATTAAATGTTAATTAAGTGATCATATGAAAAATTAACTCTAATTTTTTTAAATAAGTAAAATATGTTAGCAAGCAGAATTATGAGAGAGATATTGTTACTCAATTTGTGCATCACATTTCATGCAATTATGATTGTTTATTGTGAAAATGCCTAGCATTCCTTATGTTTCATGTGAAACCGTTAGATTTGACATGGAATTTTAAAAAAAGCAAGATATTTTTGAAATTTATGGTCTTGAACAATCTTTAGGTATTTATATAATTGTAAATCATTTCGTTAAGGATAAAAATGGAATTTCAAAGTTAATCACCACCTTCTTAATGAGTTATCGATTGAACCAATAACTCAATATTAAAAATCAAAACTAAACCAATAATTTGATTTTTTTATAAAACCATTAAAAATTCGTTAACGTAACAACTCAATAGCAATATATCAATAGCATTTTTATCAATTTGATTTATTGGTCGATTGAATTTTTTCACACCCCTAATTATGATTAAGCGTGCATTATGAGCATGCCTAGCATTCCTTATGTTTCATTTTATGTGGCACCGTTAGATTTGACATGATGTTTTTAAAAAAAGCAAGATAATTTGTGGTCTAAAATAATCTTTAAATATTTATGTAATTGTATATCATTTTATTAAGGGTAAAAATGAAACTTCAAAGTTAATCACCACCTTCTTAATGAGTTATTGATCCAACCAATAACCCAATATTAAAAATCAAAATTAAACCGATAATTCAATAATATATTTTTTTATAAAATCATTAAAAAATTCATTAACTTAACAACTCAATAACAATAAATCAATAACAATTTTATCAATTCAATTTAAATTTTGCACACCACTAATTGCACTACGGAAATATCACCAATTTAGTTGATCTTTTTTCTGTCAACCATTGACTTGAATCTCCAAAAAATCATAAAAGCCAAAAAATGGCAATGAATCTCTGATGTCAGGTCACATGCATGGTCGATATCTCTGACTCTGAATAGTCAATTCCAATGGCCTTATTATATGCACTAGACACAATGAGCCTATGCAAGCACGGATCCAATATTTGCTACTTCGTTTGTCTCAATTTATGTAGGTAATTTATAATATTTTAAATATAATTTTTAAATAATATATGTTACTTTTCTTGTTCAAATTTATGTAGCACATGTGAAATTTTGAGAGTTAATCACATTTTAATATGTTTTTCAAATATCATAAGTTGTTAATTATTGTGATATTATAGAACTTTTAACGTAATTTTCAAATTATATATATTACTCACTCAATCTCAATTATCCAGTACATATGAAATTTCAAGAGTTGATTGAATTCTTAGTACTATTTACATAATTTTCAAATAATATATGTTACTCACACAATTCTAATTATGCAATACATGTGAAATTTTGAGAATTAATCAAATTTTAATATAATTTTGAATTATTATAATTTTAATAGTTTTTTTTTTTTGTAAATTTCAATATTAATTAGAGGTAGTTTTTGTGTTTTATCTTTATTTATATTTTAAGGATATAAGCTCTCTTCATTAAATACCTACCTACTCTATTGAGGTATTTATAATCTTCAAAAACAATTACAACTAAAACTAAAATAGAAGAAACATAATTAATTTAATCTTGAACATCCAAAATGAAACAAAAAAATAAAAATAATTATTTTATAAACTACGATACATAATTTGAGAGGAAAGAGATTATTAATATAATATTTAAAATATTTTTTTTGATTGAACGTCTAAAGCACATGACCTGAAATAAATGTACTAATTATATGACAAAAATATTTTTTCAATTAATAGAATTAGCCTATAAAATTTATTTTCCTTCTATATATGTACAAAATATTTTTGTTTCCAATAGCCTTATTATATGCTTAAATGTGAGAAGAAACCGCAGAAAAATAATTCAATCTCAGTGCCACAGAAAAATAATTGAAGTTCTTTCACCAATGCCACAAATAGAATTCATTTGGTACAACTAGCACAAGGGACCATTATATATAAATATCTTACCCAAAAAAAATAAATCAAAAGTTATAAGTTAAAAATGGTACTCTCTCTGTCTCAATTTTTATGTGACACTTTTCGTTTTTTTAGAGTCAAACAGTTTAAGTTTGATCGGAAATTTGTGCGTGGAATCTTCATTTTTTTAAATGAAATTTATATATTTGTAAACTAAGTAAAAAGTGGTATGAGTCACAATAATTGACATTTCAAAATAATTGAAAAATACATGAAAAATTAACGATCAAAGATAAATTTATTTGAATCTCAAAATCCAAAAAAATACCACATAAATGAGACAGAGGGACCACAGAGGCTTAAGAAATGTCATGTTACTATCATGGAGTTTAAATTTTATGTCTGTAATTACTTGTGCATACAAAAATATCAATGATTCCAATAACTTTTCCGACAATATAATAAAGAGAGTCATCAGATCTGACAAACATAGTACATATAGATAATATATATTATTATGAGGTATATATTGCTACTTGATTTGTGCACCACATTTCATTACACATGATTAAGTCATGTTTGAATCAAATTTTAAAATATTCTTGACAAATATTTTTTGGCTAAAGTTTTACCATGTGTTTGGCTGTAAATTTTGGGAGAAATATTTACTATTTACAAAAAAAGATATATATTCATAAGTTATAAAAATGATTAAAAACACCTTTAAGTTTTTATTGTCATTTTATAATGAGCATGTTCCGTTAAAAAATAACCTTATAACATAATTGATAACAATCGGCAATAATAAAATAACAATATGGGCAAGAACAATATATTAATTGCATACTCAAACTTGTTACTGATTCAACATATGAATTATAACCCGTTAAAAATGAATTGTTCTTTTTTGCCACGTTCTATATAAATAGCAGAGAGGAATAATTATTAATTATTAATGAAGTAATTTGGTATATAAATATTAGTTGAAATTAATAAAGGATAGGTGGTTTTTTTTATAAAATATAAAAGCTTGGGGTAATTTTCTAATTTTTAAAAATTTTCAGATATTAGAACTTGATCCAAATACTAGTTTTTTCTAGTCTTTAAAAAATTGGGATATATATTTGGCAAATATATTTGCCAATTAGTGTTAAGTTGTATCTCCAAACAACATTTGTCAAGCTTTTCCCAAATACGTTTGGGGCTAAATGTCACTCCCCGAGCCTACACCTTGGACGTGGCTGGCACTCGAGAACCATTGCTGGCCCCAAGAGAACCCTTGGCCTGACATACTTACTCAGCGGAAGACTTTAAGCATTAAGAAAAAAACTAAAATGCAAGATAACTCAACTATCTCAAACTAAACTCATAATGTTTTAGAAATAAACATTTAATTTAGCCAAAGTGGCAACTCAAATCTGAACATAAGTCAATAACAAGGTAAAGACAAATGACTAACTGATTGTCTATCTATGAAGCCTCTAACAACTTAGATGGATGTTGGGACAAGATCCACGACATTCTAATGAACTAACTAATCAAAGCAATAAAAGGGATCCTCCGAAAAGCAAGGAGGCTCACCACCAGACTCTGAGTGCTCAACTGGATCAACGATGCGCTGGATGCTGATCCTGGTTACCTGTGTCTGCATCAAAAGACGATGCAGGCCAACTGGCATCAGTACATTGAATGTATGAGTATGCGAGTTGGAATGCTAAACATAACTTAAGTTTGAAAAGAATCTGAAAGAGACACTTACCTTGGCTTTACTCAACTCCTGAATAACTTAACTCAATATACAGCAATAAAACACATGCAATATACAGAAAGCTTTTAAAACAGTAGAAAGAAACTTGGTTTGTTAAAGAAATGCAATAACAAACTCAACGATACTTGTATAATAAAGTAATATAGTATATGTGGGAGATTCTTTAACCGACAACCACCACTATGAGCCTAAGTGGTGATACATCATCTTGCCCATGCTGCCAGAACTGTCCTATACTTTGCCCTCATATAGGACTCCTTAACTAAGTGGATCCACTAGTCTATGCTAAAAGCATCTTAAGGAGTCATCTAAAAAGTATGATCTTTTATCACCCATGATGGCTACATGGTTTTATGGAGACTTGAGTTAATATGAACTTGCATCTCCATATCAGTGCTCTATACTACTCCCAAAATATACTTAGCTCATATGTTTTTAAAACAAACTTCTTTCTTTGGTTTAAGATAATTACTCAAAACTAAGCTTAAAAGCTCTCTTGGAAATCAGTGTTTCCCTTTCTTGTTAAAATGTGAAAACATTTTTAAACTCTTGGGAATACTTAGTTCCCTTATAACTTTTGGAGAAATGGACTCAACTCTTTACTCTTTGCTTAACTCAAAACTTAGGTCTTAAAACAAAGATAAAACGTTTGTGAAAGACTTTTGAAAACTTAACTTCTCTTTGACTTGCTTCTTAACTTCTAAGGTTGATTCTTAACTTTCCTTGAATTGAAGTATGGATTCAAGGCTCATGTTCATTATGTTTAGATGTACCTAAGAGTATTGGAATCAACTAAGAAATATAGGTACATTACTAAGGAACAAGTACGAAAAGATGGGGAACGAATGCAGAGAACTGGCTCCCTGGCGCTCTGAGAGGCGCTGGGCGCCAACCCTCAACATTCAGGGACTGGTCTGGGGCACGCTGGCTGGTATGGCGCCCCAAGAGTGAAGATTCAGAGACCCTTTTGGGGTGCGCTGCTTGGCGCGATGCCCCACCCCTATCCCCAGGTGTTTGACGACTTTTCTTCTCCATTTTTCATCTCTAAACCCTCTAAACTCAATTGGTTCTTTCCCCAAACACTTAGAATCATTTATAACCTCAATATACATCAGAGTCTACTCGAAAACACAACTAAAAACATGAATCAATCTCAAGAAAACTCCAACAATACAACCCACAAGGATTCAAACGAAGTTCATCAAGAATTCAAAGGATTTACTTTCGAATCTAATAAACTTTGCTGAATTGAATCATGATTGGCGTGTGGGTGAACTAACCCAACGCTATGTGATCTCACATACCTCGTAGGGATCACCCCTTGACGAAATCCACAAGCTAAACTCGAACATTCTTGACGATTCTTGATTTTTCTCTTCTCCTTCTCCTCTTTTCTCTTTTCTCCAAGCCCTAGAGTGAACTTCAAATTTTCTAAACTGACTAAAATCTGACTTTACCCCAATTAAACTCCTAAAAATGAATTAAAACCATTGGGTAAGGAAAAGACTAAAATCCCGTTCCAAAATCCGGATTGGACATTTCTTATTCGAACAACCCAACTTTCAAAGAGCATATCTCACTCATACGAACTCGGAATCGCGCAAACTCGGCGGCGTTGGAAAGATTATTCCACGATATTACCTACAATATCTGGAACTACACCTAAATCATCCTGAGCTAGGACTTATGGTCATTTGAAGTTGACCATAAATCCAACTTAACAAATTTTCCAGATTTTATATTCTTTCCAAAAATGGCTATTTCCAATTCTTTAACTTCTTACTAGTTATTTCGATTTGCGAGAAGTTACAATATTTCCCCTTGGGAACATTCGTCCTCGAATGAGATTACTTTTACTAGGCTAAGGGTGTAACATCAACCATTCAGTTCAAGCACCCAACAAGCAATTGCAAAAACAACATGCCAACTTATAAATAAATACCAAGAAAAGGATTAGTACCTTAATTTGAAACTTCTCCGGATTCAAATAGATGTGGATATCTCTTCTTCATGTCCTCCTCAGCTTCCCAAGTAGCTTCCTCAACAAACTGAGTCCTCCAAAGAACTTTGACTGACGCTACCTCTTTTGTTCTCAACTTGCGAACTTGACGATCTAGAATTAGAACAGGAATTTCCTCATAAGACAAGTTATCCTTGATCGCAATATCTTCGGTTGGTATGATCAATGATGGATCGCTCATGCACTTCTTCAACATAGAGATGTGAAACACCGGATGAACCGCGACTAGCTCTTGTGGTAGCTTCAACTCATAAGCTACATTACCTACCCTTTTCGATATTCTATAAGGGCCACTATACCGGGGACTAAGTTTCCCCTTCTTAACAAATCTCAGAACATTCTTCATGGGTGAAACTTTCAAATACACCCAATCATTTACTTCAAACTCTAACTCCCTTCTCCTAACATCAGTGTAGGATTTTTGACGACTCTGTGCCGTTTTCAACCTCTATTGAATCACTTTCACCTTTTCCATAGCTTGATGAACTAAATATGGTCCTATCAACCCTGCTTCACCAACTTCAAACCATCCAATAGGAGATCTGCATCTTCTTCCATAAAGAGCTTCATAAAGAGCCATTTGGATGCTTGAGTGGTAATTATTGTTGTAAGAAAATTCGATGAGAGGTAAGTGATCATCCCAATTACTTTTGAAGTCAATCACACAAGCCCTCAACATATCCTCTAAGGTCTGAATAGTGCACTCTGCTTGTCCATCTGTCTGAGGATGAAAGGCAGTACTTAAGTTCACCTTTGAACCCAAGCCTTTTTGGAATGACTTCAAAACTGTGTAGTAAACTGCGCACCTTTGTCTGAAATAATGGATACCGGAACCCCATGAAGTCTTACCACCTCTTGAAGATACAATTTAGCATAATCTCCTGCTGAATAGGTAGTCTTTACCGGCAAAACGTGGGCTGATTTTGTCATTCTATCGACAATCACCCAAATAGAATCGTGCTGCCTGCGAGACCTTGGTAAACCTATGATGAAGTCCATATTAATTATCTCCCACTTCTATTCCGAAAGTTCTATATTCTGGGCCAAACCACCGGGCCTTTGATGCTCTACTTTAACTTGTTGGCAATTCGGGCACTTAGCAACAAATTCAGCAATTCCCTTCTTCATACTACTCCACTAATAGACTTCTCTCAAATCTCAATGCATCTTTGTGGAACTCGGATGAATGGAATATCTGGAGCTATGAGCTTCCTCCATGATCCTCTCTTGGAGTCCATCCATTATTGGTACATACAATCTACTTTGATACCTTAATACACCATCTCCCCCTTGTTCAAAAGCCATAACTTTCTGCTGATGAACATTTGCCTTTATTTCAAGCAAAATGGGATCTTGGTCCTACTTCTCTTTTACTTTTGACACTAATGATGATTCAGCCCCATTCATCACCACTACCCCTCCTTCTGTGGAATCCATTAGTCGGACTCCTAAGCGTGTGAGTATTCCTTTAGTTGAGTAAGTTTGAGAAGAGGTAAGTATGTTTCCTTTTTATCAAGCTTCAAGTTTATGTTTATGCTTTAGAATTCCTCTTACATGCTCGTACATTCCACGTACTGAGCTATTTGTCCTGCATCTTTTCATGATGTAGACACATGTATTCAGAATCATCAACATGAGTTTCGTTGATACATTCGAGAGTTCAAGTTAGCTATGGTGAGCGTCCTTGCTTTCAGAGGATTTCATTTAACTTTCAGTTATATCAATTGTTAGGATGCTGTGGGTCTTGTCCCGACTTCCATCTTTATCAGTTAGAGGCTTCATAGATAGTCAATATAGTTGAGAAGTCTGTATCATTTATTTTATTAAATGTTTTAAAGACTAAAGTTGTCTTTTTATGGCGAGTTGTATATATATTTTATTATATAGCGTTTTCTTTGGACTTAAAGTTTGTATTTAAGTTTTATGAACTTTTATTTCAGTTTTAAGCTTTTGTATGCTAAAGTTAGTCTTCCGCTTGTAGTCAGCCAGGATGAGGGTTCGATTGGGAACCAACAATGGTTCTTGAGTGCCGGCCACGTCCAGGGTGTAGACTCGGGTCGTGACAAACTTGGTATCAGAGCACAAGGTTCAAGTGTCCTAGGATGTCTATGAAGCCGTGTCAGTAAGATCTTGTTTATGGTTGTGAGGTCCCCACTTCTATAAATGACGGACTGCAGATATTTAAGAAAAGTTTCCCTTCTTTCATACTATTAATCGTGCAATAGAGCTATGTCATAGAGACTTATTCTAACTCGTGTGTTTCTCAAAATCATTCGACTACCCATCATACTAGAGGTGGTTGAAAAGCAGAGTCAGTTCTTTGTCGATGAGTTGGTCTTAGCAAGAGTTTTGAGGTAGTCATGAGACTCCAGAGGGGCTTAAGAAAAGTCCAAGAGTAAGTTAAGTGTTCAGTTTTAGAGTAATGCCCTCATATTCATATGAATCGTGCATTTGAGCTAAAAGCTAGTTGTACTCTTTTCCTTAAGCGTTGTTTTAGCTGAGATCCTTTTTAAGAAGTATGTTTAGAGCTTGGATAATATTTCCACCCCAAAAGGTAACATGAGTTACGAGATCATGAGTAGTAGTAGTGAAAGAGCCCAGAGTTAGAGGAAAGTATGCAGAGGTTTAGTAATCTTAGAAAGGGAGATAGTGATGAGGCAAGCTATGTTATTATAGTCATGCACCCAGTAAGTTATTGATGAGGAGTTTTCCCTTATGGGTAGACTAAGAAGTGATGAGTTGTGAAGATTGCATCATAGAAGGTAGAGTGTGTTTTAGCTAGAAAGGAGTTTGCGATGAAGTTTCATTGTGTAGGTAATGACCAAGTGTATGTGTTGAACAGAAGCACAGAGTATTCATGAAGGGATAGATATAAACTAGGTTTATGATATGTTTGAGAGGGTCATGATGTACAGGATGTTATAGAACTGATTAAGTAATGAGGTATAGTATAGTAGACGAGCAATCGTATTGATATTCGGGTTTAGTAACAAACATTAAGCTTGAATTTAAGACGAATGTCATGATCCAAAGAGTGGAACCATGAGGGTGATGGATGCTAGTCTTGAGATTTGATCTTGTAGACTTGGCATAGAATAGTGAGGAATTGAAATGTTAGCTCCAATGAATATGAGTGGTACAAGTGAGAGACCCTAACCTTTA
>NW_006239685.1:66502-67242 GCF_000226075.1 Solanum tuberosum | reverse complement strand
AGTTGTTAGAGTACTAAGCTTGAATGTGGTGGTAAAGAGTAATAGTTTGGGGTGAGATTTCCTATAGAGAGGTATCTAATCCGAACTTAAGGATATGGGTTAAGCTTGAATATAGTAAGAGCATACCATTAGACCCAGACCTTAGTAAGAGTAACCCCATTTTCTACCCAGTCCAGTCGTCATTCGAGGACGAATGATCCCAAGGGGGAGATATTGTAACACCCCAGAAAAATTTTCGAACTAAGACTCGAATCATTCTTTGTAGTGAGTGAGATTTACCAAGGAATTAAAAATTTCTCAAGTGTTAAGGTCACTAGATGTAGCACCTTGAGTTCCAAAAAGAATTAATTTGGAAATAGCAAAATCTGAAATTTTACAAGTTAAGCTAAGTATGAGTTTTGGATCGCCTTCAAATGACCATAACTCCTAGATCTGGATTATTTAGGTGTGCTACCAGATACTGTAGGGAATATCTTTGAATTATCTTTCCAACGCCACCGAGTTTGGTAAGTTTCAAGGTCAGATGAGTGAGATATGGCACTTTGAAGTTAGGTTGTCCAGGTAAGGAAAGTTAGCCGGAAATAGTGAGGGATATTTTGGTCTTTTCCTTACCCAATCAGATTTAATTCGTTTTTAGCAATAATTTAGGGGTATAATCTGATTAGGTTCAGTTTTATAATCCTAGTTTACGCCTAGGGTTTTAGTTGAGAGTTCAAGAAGAGAAAAGAGGAGAGGATCAA
>NW_006239685.1:64591-66110 GCF_000226075.1 Solanum tuberosum | reverse complement strand
TCCAAGTGATTGGGGAAGAAACCGTTCGATTCTAGGCGAGTTAGGGTGAGAAAACGAGCAAGGAAAATTCGTCGATTTTCTGGGTTGGGGACTGGCGCGATGTGCCAGCCAGAGCTCCCAAAACCTTCCTTTGAAGTTTATGGGCTGGTGCCCCGTGCCACTCATAGCGCCAGGGTCACTTACCCCATCCAGTTTGTCGTCGGTTTTCCCGTTTGAGTTCGTTTAAAGTGCACCTTCACTCCTTTTCGATTCTAACTAATATGAGCTACTTCTAAACACCTAAAATCATTCCTAACATGATCATAACCTTGAATTCATAATTCAAATTCAAGGTAGATTTAAGAGTAAATTTTTGAGAATTTTTTCGAATATTTTAAGAAAGTCCCTTTGAGTCCTTTTGTGGAGTCTTCTCCAACTTCTAGTAACTTGTTCAAGACTCGAGTAAGTGAGCATGAGAGTGAGGAGAATGTATTCATGAGTCTATTTTGTCATCATGAGATCTTTCATAGCATGAACCATAACTCTTGAATTCATAATTCACATTCAAGAGAGAGTTAAGAGTAGAGTTCAAGAAAGCCATTGAGTTCAATTGTGAATCCTTTGAGATCAACCATAGATTTGAACTAAGGTCTTGAGGTTAGTAAGTTAAGAGAATTATAAGTGTCGTATACTTGAGTTCCTTATTGATATTTTGACCCTTGTAGTCGGGTCGTTCATGCCCATAACTTCCGCATGAACTTCATCAGTTGTGTACTTTTGAGAGAAGTAGTATCTTCAAGTTCTAAGTCTTGAGTTTTGAGTTTCTAATCCCCTCTGAGATTATAGTTCTAATCATGGGACTATTACATGTTACCCATGAAGTCCTTGAGTTGAATTGTTCATACCCATAATTCTGCATGAAATCTATAAGTCAAATAATCTTGAGATGAGAAGTATATTTGAGTCCTTGACTTGAATTGTTCATGCTCATAATTCCGCATGAACCCTCTGAGTTGAGCATTCTTGAAATGAGCAGTATCATTGAAGTTTTTGAGTTCCATGTATTTGAATTCTATCTTTGGTTATTGAAAACCTTGCATTGAGTCGTTCATGTCCATAATTCGGCATGAACCATATTTTAAGAAGTCTTTTACAAATGTTTAAACTTTGTTTTAAGACTTAAGCTTTGATGTTGAGTAAAGAGTAAGAGTAAAGTCTTTTATAAACGTTTTGACTTCGTTTTAAGACTGAAAGTTTCAAGTTAAGCAAATAGTAAGGGTTGAGTTCATTTCTCAAAAGTAATTAGGGAACTAAGTATTCCCAAAGAAGTTTATAAATGTTTTCACATTTGAGCAAGAAAAGGCAACATCGATTCCAAGAGAGCCTTTGGGCTAAGCTTTGAGCAATTATCTCAACCTAAAGAAAGAGGTGTTTAAAACATATATGAGCTAAAGTATATTTTGGGAGTAGTATTGAGCACCGAATTTGGGACGTCAGTTCATATTAACTCAACTCTCCATAAGAACCATGTAGCCAACAT